>NW_018742273.1:0-69722 GCF_001683475.1 Chenopodium quinoa | reverse complement strand
CACATTCAAACAAAGCTAATTGAATCAAATGAAAGTCAAACACATTCAAACAAAGCTAATTGAATAAAATGAAAGTCAAACACATTCAATCAAAGCTATTTGAATCAAATGAAAGTCAAATACATTCCACAAGCTAATTGAATCAAATGAAAGTCAATCACATTCAAACAAAGCTATTTGAATCAAATGAAAGTCAAACACATTCAAACAAAGCTAATTTGAATCAAATGAAAGTCAAATACATTCTACAAAGCTAATTGAATCAAATGAAAGTCAAACACATTCAAACAAAGCTATTTGAATCAAATGAAAGTCAAATACATTCTCAAAGCTAATTGAATTAAATGAAAGTCAAACACATTCAAACAAAGCTAAATGAATCAAATAAAGTTAAACACATTTAAACAAAGCTAATTGAATCATATGAAAGTCAAACACATTCAAACAAAGCTAATTGAATCAAATGAAAGTCAAACACATTCAATCAAAGCTATTTGAATCAAATGAAAGTCAAATACACAAAGCTAATTGAATCAAATGAAAGTCAATCACATTCAAACAAAGCTATTTGAATCAAATGAAAGTCAAACACATTCAAACAAAGCTAATTGAATCAATGAAAGTCAAACACATTCAAAAAACCTAATAGAATCAAATGAAAATCAAACATATTCAATCAAAGCTATTTGAATCAAATGAAAGTCAAATACATTCACAAAACTAATTGAATCAAATGAAAGTTAATCACATTCAAACAAAGCTATTTAAATCAAATGAAAGTCAAACACATTCGAACAAAGCTAATTGAATCAAATGAAAGTCAAACACGTTCAAACAATGCTTTCAAATCAAATGAAAGTCAAATATATTCTACAAAGCTAATTGAATGAAATGAAAGTCAAACACATTCAAACAAAGCTATTGAATCAAATGAAAGTCAAATACATTCTACAAAGCTAATTGAATCAAATGAAAGTCAAACACATTCAAAAAAGCTATTTGAATCAAATGACAAAGCTAATTTAATCAAAATAAAATACATTCTACAAAGCTAATTGAATCAAATGAAAGTCAAACATATTCAAACAAAGCTATTTGAATCAAATGAAAGTCAAATACATTCTACAAACTAATTGAATCAAATGAAAGTCAAACACATTCAAACAAAGTATTTGATTCAAATGAAAGTTAAATACATTCTACAAAGCTAATTGAATTAAATGAAAGTCAAACACATTCAAGCAAAGCTAAATGAATCAAATGAAAGTCAAACACTTTCAAACAAAGCTAATTAAATCATATGAAAGTCAAATATATTCTACAAAGCTAATTGAATCAAATGAAAGTCAAATTCAAACAAAGCTATTTGAATCAAATGAAAGTCAAATACATTCTACATAGCTATTTGAATCAAATGAAAGTCAAATACATTCTACAAAGCTATTTGAATCAAATGAGAGTCAAATACATTCAAACAAAGCAAAAAATCAAATAAGAGTCGAATACATTCAACAAAGCTAATTAAATCAAATGATAGTTAAACACATTCAAACAAAGCTATTTGAATGAAATAAAAGTCATATACATTCTACAAAGCTAATTGAATCAAATGAAATTTACACATATTCAAACAAAGCTATTTGAATCAAATGAAAGTCAAACACATTCAATCAAAGCTATTGAATCAAATGAAAGTCAAATACATTCTACAAACCTAATTTAATCAAATGAAAGTCAATCACATTCAAACAAAGCTATTTGAATCAAATGAAAGTAAAATACATTCTACAAAGCTATTTGAATCAAATGAAAGTCAAATACATTCTACAAAGCTATTTGAATCAAATGAGAGTCAAATACATTCAAACAAAGCAAATTAAATCAAATAAGAGTCGAATACATTCAACAAAGCTAATTGAATCAAATGATAGTGAAACACATTCAGACAAAGCTATTTGAATGAAATAAAAGTCATATATATTCTACAAAGCTAATTGAATCAAATGAAAGTCAAACATATTCAAACAAAGCTATTTGAATCAAATGAGAGTCATATACATTCTACAAAGCTAATTGAATAATATGAAAGTCAAACACATTCAAACAAAGCCTTTAAAATCAAATCAATGTCAAACACATTAAAAAAAGCTTTTTTTAAATGAAAGTCAAACATTCAAACAAAGCTATATAAATCAAATGAAAGTGAAATGCATTCTACAAAGCTCAAATGAAAGTCAACAAAGCAAATTGAATCAAATGAAATTCAAAAACATTCAAACAAAGCTATTTGAATCAAATGAAAGTCAAATTCATTGTACAAATCTAATTGAATGAAATGAAAGTCAAACACATTCAAACAAAGCTATTTGAATCAAATGAAAGTCAAAGCTACTTGAATCAAATGAAAGTCAAATACATACAAAGCTAATTGAATTAAATGAAAGTCAAACACATTCAAACAAAGCTAAATGAATCAAATAAAGTTAAACACATTCAAACAAAGCTAATTGAATCAGAAAGTCAAACACATTCAAACTAATTGAGAAAGTCAAAATGCTATTTGAATCAAATGAAAGTCAAATACATTCCACAAAGCTAAATCAAATGAAAGTCAATCACATTCAAACAAAGCTATTTGAATCAAATGAAAGTCAAATTCATTTGAATCAAATGAAAGTCAATACATTCTACAAAGCTAATTGAATCAAATGAAAGTCAAACACATTCAAACAAAGCTATTTGAATCAAATGAAAGTCAAATACATTCTTCAAAGCTAATTGAATTAAATGAAAGTCAAACACATTCAAACAAAGCTAAATGAATCAAATAAAGTTAAACACATTTAAACAAAGCTAATTGAATCATATGAAAGTCAAACACATTCAAACAAAGCTAATTGAATCAAATGAAAGTCAAACACATTCAATCAAAGCTATTTGAATCAAATGAAAGTCAAATACATTCCACAAAGCTAATTGAATCAAATGAAAGTCAATCACATTCAAACAAAGCTATTTGAATCAAATGAAAGTCAAACACATTCAAACAAAGCTAATTGAATCACAAACACATTCAAACAAACCTAATAGAATCAAATGAAAATCAAACATATTCAATCAAAGCTATTTGAATCAAATGAAAGTCAAATACATTCTACAAATAATTGAATCAAATGAAAGTTAATCACATTCAAACAAAGCTATTTAAATCAAATGAAAGTCAAACACATTCGAACAAAGCTAATTGAATCAAATGAAAGTCAAACACGTTCAAACAATGCTTTCAAATGAAAGTCAAATATATTCTACAAAGCTAATTGAATGAAATGAAAGTCAAACACATTCAAACAAAGCTTTTGAATCAAATGAAAGTCAAATACATTCTACAAAGCTAATTGAATCAAATGAAAGTCAAACACATTCAAACAAAGCTATTTGAATCAAATGAGAGTTAAATAAATTCAAACAAAGCTAATTTAATCAAATAAAAGTAAAATACATTCTACAAAGCTAATTGAATCAAAAAGTCAAACATATTCAACAAAGCTATTTGAATCAAATGAAAGTCAAACATTCTACAAACCTAATTGAATCAAATGAAAGTCAAACACATTCAAACAAAGTTATTTGATTCAAATGAAAGTTAAATACATTCTACAAAGCTAATTGAATTAAATGAAAGTCAAACACATTCAAGCAAAGCTAAATGAATCAAATGAAAGTCAAACACTTTCAAACAAAGCTAATTGAAATCATATGAAAGTCAAATATATTCTACAAAGCTAATTGAATCAAATGAAAGTCAATCACATTCAAACAAAGCTATTTGAATCAAATGAAAGTCAAATACATTCTACATAGCTATTTGAATCAAATGAAAGTCAAATACATTCTACAAAGCTATTTGAATCAAATGAGAGTCAAATACATTCAAACAAAGCAAATTAAATCAAATAAGAGTCGAATACATTCAACAAAGCTAATTAAATCAAATGATAGTTAAACACATTCAAACAAAGCTATTTGAATGAAATAAAAGTCATATACATTCTACAAAGCTAATTGAATCAAATGAAATTTACACATATTCAAACAAAGCTATTTGAATCAAATGAAAGTCAAACACATTCAATCAAAGCTATTGAATCAAATGAAAGTCAAATACATTCTACAAACCTAATTTAATCAAATGAAAGTCAATCACATTCAAACAAGCTATTTGAATCAAATGAAAGTAAAATACATTCTACAAAGCTATTTGAATCAAATGAAAGTCAAATACATTCTACAAAGCTATTTGAATCAAATGAGAGTCAAATACATTCAAACAAAGCAAATTAAATCAAATAAGAGTCGAATACATTCAACAAAGCTAATTGAATCAAATGATAGTGAAACACATTCAGACAAAGCTATTTGAATGAAATAAAAGTCATATATATTCTACAAAGCTAATTGAATCAAATGAAAGTCAAACATATTCAAACAAAGCTATTTGAATCAAATGAGAGTCATATACATTCTACAAAGCTAATTGAATAATATGAAAGTCAACACATTCAAACAAAGCCTTTAAAATCAAATCAATGTCAAACACATTAAAAAAAAGCTTTTTAATTTAAATGAAAGTCAACACATTCAAACAAAGCTATATAATCAAATGAAAGTGAAATGCATTCTACAAAGCTATATAAATCAAATGAAAGTGAAATGCATTCTACAAAGCAAATTGAATCAAATGAAATTCAAAACATTCAAACAAAGCTATTTGAATCAAATGAAAGTCAAATTCATTGTACAAATCTAATTGAATGAAATGAAAGTCAAACACATTCAAACAAAGCTATTTGAATCAAATGAAAGTCAAACACTTTCAAACAATGCTACTTGAATCAAATGAAAGTCAAATACATTACAAAGCTAATTGAATTAAATGAAAGTCAAACACATTCAAACAAAGCTAAATGAATCAAATAAAGTTAAACACATTCAAACAAAGCTAATTGAATCAAATGAAAGTCAAACACATTCAAACAAAGCTAATTGAATCAAATGAAAGTCAAACACATTCAATCAAAGCTATTTGAATCAAATGAAAGTCAAATACATTCCACAAAGCTATTGAATCAAATGAAAGTCAATCACATTCAACAAAGCTATTGAATCAAATGAAAGTCAAACACATTCAAACAAAGCTATTTGAATCAAATGAAAGTCAAATACATTCTACAAAGCTAATTGAATCAAATGAAAGTCAAACACATTCAAACAAAGCTATTTGAATCAAATGAAAGTCAAATACATTCTTCAAAGCTAATTGAATTAAATGAAAGTCAAACACATTCAAACAAAGCTAAATGAATCAAATAAAGTTAAACACATTTAAACAAAGCTAATTGAATCATATGAAAGTCAAACACATTCAAACAAAGCTAATTGAATCAAATGAAAGTCAAACACATTCAATCAAAGCTATTTGAATCAAATGAAAGTCAAATACACAAAGCTAATTGAATCAAATGAAAGTCAATCACATTCAAACAAAGCTATTTGAATCAAATGAAAGTCAAACACATTCAAACAAAGCTAATTGAATCATATGAAAGTCAAACACATTCAAACAAACTAATAGAATCAAATGAAAATCAAACATATTCAATCAAAGCTATTTGAATCAAATGAAAGTCAAATACATTCTACAAAACTAATTGAATCAAATGAAAGTTAATCACATTCAAACAAAGCTATTTAAATCAAATGAAAGTCAAACACATTCGAACAAAGCTAATTGAATCAAATGAAAGTCAAACACGTTCAAACAATGCTTTCAAATCAAATGAAAGTCAAATATATTCTACAAAGCTAATTGAATGAAATGAAAGTCAAACACATTCAAACAAAGCTATTTGAATCAAATGAAAGTCAAATACATTCTACAAAGCTAATTGAATCAAATGAAAGTCAAACACATTCAAACAAAGCTATTTGAATCAAATGAGAGTTAAATAAATTCAAACAAAGCTAATTTAATCAAATAAAAGTAAAATACATTCTACAAAGCTAATTGAATCAAATGAAAGTCAAACATATTCAAACAAAGCTATTTGAATCAAATGAAAGTCAAATACATTCTACAAACCTAATTGAATCAAACAAACATTCAAACAAAGTTATTTGATTCAAATGAAAGTTAAATACATTCTACAAAGCTAATTGAATTAAATGAAAGTCAAACACATTCAAGCAAAGCTAAATGAATCAAATGAAAGTCAAACACTTTCAAACAAAGCTAATTAAATCATATGAAAGTCAAATATATTCTACAAAGCTAATTGAATCAAATGAAAGTCAATCACATTCAAACAAAGCTATTTGAATCAAATGAAAGTCAAATACATTCTACATAGCTATTTGAATCAAATGAAAGTCAAATACATTCTACAAAGCTATTTGAATCAAATGAGAGTCAAATATTCAAACAAAGCAAATTAAATCAAATAAGAGTCGAATACATTCAACAAAGCTAATTAAATCAAATGATAGTTAAACACATTCAAACAAAGCTATTTGAATGAAATAAAAGTCATATACATTCTACAAAGCTAATTGAATCAAATGAAATTTACACATATTCAAACAAAGCTATTTGAATCAAATGAAAGTCAAACACATTCAATCAAAGCTATTGGAATCAAATGAAAGTCAAATACATTCTACAAACTAATTTAATCAAATGAAAGTCAATCACATTCAAACAAAGCTATTTGAATCAAATGAAAGTAAAATACATTCTACAAAGCTATTTGAATCAAATGAAAGTCAAATACATTCAAAGCTATTTGAATCAAATGAGAGTCAAATACATTCAAACAAAGCAAATTAAATCAAATAAGAGTCGAATACATTCAACAAAGCTAATTGAATCAAATGATAGTGAAACACATTCAACAAGCTATTTGAATGAAATAAAAGTCATATATATTCTACAAAGCTAATTGAATCAAATGAAAGTCAAACATATTCAAACAAAGCTATTTGAATCAAATGAGAGTCATATACATTCTACAAAGCTAATTGAATAATATGAAAGTCAAACACATTCAAAAAGCCTTTAAAATCAAATCAATGTCAAACACATTAAAAAAAAGCTTTTTAATTTAAATGAAAGTCAAACACATTCAAACAAAGCTAATAAATCAAATGAAACATTCTACAAAGCTATATAAATCAAATGAAAGTGAAATGCATTCTACAAAGCAAATTGAATCAAATGAAATTCAAAAACATTCAAACAAAGCTATTTGAATCAAATGAAAGTCAAATTCATTGTACAAATCTAATTGAATGAAATGAAAGTCAAACACATTCAAACAAAGCTATTTGAATCAAATGAAAGTCAAACACTTTCAAACAATGCTACTTGAATCAAATGAAAGTCAAATACATTCTACAAAGCTAATTGAATTAAATGAAAGTCAAACACATTCAAACAAAGCTAAATGAATCAAATAAAGTTAAACACATTCAAACAAAGCTAATTGAATCATATGAAAGTCAAACACATTCAAACAAAGCTAATTGAATCAAATGAAAGTCAAACACATTCAATCAAAGCTATTTGAATCAAATGAAAGTCAAATACATTCACAAAGCTAATTGAATCAATGAAAGTCAATCACATTCAAACAAAGCTATTTGAATCAAATGAAAGTCAAACAATTCAAACAAAGCTATTTGAATCAAATGAAAGTCAAATACATTCTACAAAGCTAATTGAATCAAATGAAAGTCAAACACATTCAAACAAAGCTATTTGAATCAAATGAAAGTCAAATACATTCTTCAAAGCTAATTGAATTAAATGAAAGTCAAACACATTCAAACAAAGCTAAATGAATCAAATAAAGTTAAACACATTTAAACAAAGCTAATTGAATCAATGAAAGTCAAACACATTCAAACAAAGCTAATTGAATCAAATGAAAGTCAAACACATTCAATCAAAGCTATTTGAATCAAATGAAAGTCAAATACATTCCACAAAGCTAATTGAATCAAATGAAAGTCAATCACATTCAAACAAAGCTATTTGAATCAAATGAAAGTCAAACACATTCAGCTAATTGAATCAATGAAAGTCAAACATTCAAACAGCAAACATATTCAATCAAAGCTATTTGAATCAAATGAAAGTCAAATACATTCTACAAAACTAATTGAATCAAATGAAAGTTAATCACATTCAAACAAAGCTATTTAAATCAAATGAAAGTCAAACACATTCGAACAAAGCTAATTGAATCAAATGAAAGTCAAGTTCAAACAATGCTTTCAAATCAAATGAAAGTCAAATATATTCTACAAAGCTAATTGAATGAAATGAAAGTCAAACACATTCAAACAAAGCTATTTGAATCAAATGAAAGTCAAATACATTCTACAAAGCTAATTGAATCAAATGAAAGTCAAACACATTCAAACAAAGCTATTTGAATCAAATGAGAGTTAAATAAATTCAAACAAAGCTAATTTAATCAAATAAAAGTAAAATACATTCTACAAAGCTAATTGAATCAAATGAAAGTCAAACATATTCAAACAAAGCTATTTGAATCAAATGAAAGTCAAATACATTCTACAAACCTAATTGAGTCAAACACATTCAAACAAAGTTATTTGACTCAAATGAAAGTTAAATACATTCTACAAAGCTAATGAATTAAATGAAAGTCAAACACATTCAAGCAAAGCTAAATGAATCAAATGAAAGTCAAACACTTTCAAACAAAGCTAATTGAATCATATGAAAGTCAAATATTCTACAAAGCTAATTGAATCAAATGAAAGTCAATCACATTCAAACAAAGCTATTTGAATCAAATGAAAGTCAAATACATTCTACATAGCTATTTGAATCAAATGAAAGTCAAATACATTCTACAAAGCTTTTTGAATCAAAGAGTCAAATACATTCAAACAAAGCAAATTAAATCAAATAAGAGTCGAATACATTCAACAAAGCTAATTAAATCAAATGATAGTTAAACACATTCAAACAAAGCTATTTGAATGAAATAAAAGTCATACATTCTACAAAGCTAATTGAATCAAATGAAATTTACACAAATTCAAACAAAGCTATTTGAATCAAATGAAAGTCAAACACATTCAATCAAAGCTATTGGAATCAAATGAAAGTCAAATACATTCTACAAACTAATTTAATCAAATGAAAGTCAATCACATTCAAACAAAGCTATTTGAATCAAATGAAAGTAAAATACATTCTACAAAGCTATTTGAATCAAATGAAAGTCAAATACATTCTACAAAGCTATTTGAATCAAATGAGAGTCAAATACATTCAAACAAAGCAAATTAAATCAAATAAGAGTCGAATACATTCAACAAAGCTAATTGAATCAAATGATAGTGAAACACATTCAGACAAAGCTATTTGAATGAAATAAAAGTCATATATATTCTACAAAGCTAATTGAATCAAATGAAAGTCAAACATATTCAAACAAAGCTATTTGAATCAAATGAGAGTCATATACATTCTACAAAGCTAATTGAATAATATGAAAGTCAAACACATTCAACAAAGCCTTTAAAATCAAATCAATGTCAAACACATTAAAAAAAGCTTTTTAATTTAAATGAAAACATTCAACAAGCTCAAACATTCTACAAAGCTATATAAATCAAATGAAAGTGAAATTCTACAAAGCAAATTGAATCAAATGAAATTCAAAAACATTCAAACAAAGCTATTTGAATCAAATGAAAGTCAAATATTGTACAAATCTAATTGAATGAAATGAAAGTCAAACATTCAAACAAAGCTATTTGAATCAAATGAAAGTCAAACACTTTCAAACAATGCTACTTGAATCAAATGAAAGTCAAATACATTCTACAAAGCTAATTGAATTAAATGAAAGTCAAACACATTCAAACAAAGCTAAATGAATCAAATAAAGTTAAACACATTCAACAAAGCTAATTGAATCATATGAAAGTCAAACATATTCAAACAAAGCTAATTGAATCAAATGAAAGTCAAACATTCAATCAAAGCTATTTGAAAATGAAAGTCAAATACATTCCACAAAGCTAATTGAATCAAATGAAAGTCAACATTCAAACAAAGCTATTTGAATCAAATGAAAGTCAAACACATTCAAACAAAGCTATTTGAATCAAATGAAAGTCAAATACATTCTACAAAGCTAATTGAATCAAATGAAAGTCAAACATTCAAACAAAGCTATTTGAATCAAATGAAAGTCAAATACATTCTTCAAAGCTAATTGAATTAAATGAAAGTCAAACACATTCAAACAAAGCTAAATGAATCAAATAAAGTTAAACACAAACAAAGCTAATTGAATCATATGAAAGTCAAACACATTCAAACAAAGCTAATTGAATCAAATGAAAGTCAAACACATTCAATCAAAGCTATTTGAATCAAATGAAAGTCAAATACATTCACAAAGCTAATTGAATCAAATGAAAGTCAATCACATTCAAACAAAGCTATTTGAATCAAATGAAAGTCAAACACATTCAAACAAAGCTAATTGAAATGAAAGTCAAACACATGAATCAAATGAAAATCAAACATATTCAATCAAAGCTATTGAATCAAATGAACAAATACATTCTACAAAACTAATTGAATCAAATGAAAGTTAATCACATTCAAACAAAGCTATTTAAATCAAATGAAAGTCAAACACATTCGAACAAAGCTAATTGAATCAAATGAAAGTCAAACACATTCAAACAAAGCTTTCAAATCAAATGAAAGTCAAATTATTACAAAGCTAATTGAATGAAATGAAAGTCAAACACATTCAAACAAAGCTATTTGAATCAAATGAAGTTAAATAAATTCAAACAAAGCTAATTTAATCAAATAAAAGTAAAATACATTCTACAAAGCTAATTGAATCAAATGAAAGTCAAACATTCAAACAAAGCTATTTGAATCAAATGAAAGTCAAATACATTCTACAAACCTAATTGAGTCAAACACATTCAAACAAGTTATTTGATTCAAATGAAAGTTAAATACATTCTACAAAGCTAATTGAATTAAATGAAAGTCAAACACATTCAAGCAAAGCTAAATGAATCAAATGAAAGTCAAACTTTCAAACAAAGCTAATTAAATCATATGAAAGTCAAATATATTCTACAAAGCTAATTGAATCAAATGAAATCAATCACATTCAAACAAAGCGAATCAAATGAAAGTCAAATACATTCTACATAGCTATTTTGAATCAAATGAAAGTCAAATACATTCTACAAAGCTATTTGAATCAAATGAGAGTCAAATACATTCAAACAAAGCAAATTAAATCAAATAAGAGTCGAATACATTCAACAAAGCTAATTAATCAAATGATAGTTAAACACATTCAAACAAAGCTATTTGAATGAAATAAAAGTCATACAATTCTACAAAGCTAATTGAATCAAATGAAATTTACACATATTCAAACAAAGCTATTTGAATCAAATGAAAGTCAAACACATTCAATCAAAGCTATTGGAATCAAATGAAAGTCAAATACATTCTACAAACCTAATTTAATCAAATGAAAGTCAATCACATTCAAACAAAGCTATTTGAATCAAATGAAAGTAAATACATTCTACAAAGCTATTTGAATCAAATGAAAGTCAAATACATTCTACAAAGCTATTTGAATCAAATGAGAGTCAAATACATTCAAACAAAGCAAAATCAAATAAGAGTCGAATACATTCAACAAAGCTAATTGAATCAAATGATAGTGAAACACATTCAGACAAAGCTATTTGAATGAAATAAAAGTCATATATATTCTACAAAGCTAATTGAATCAAATGAAAGTCAAACATATTCAAACAAAGCTATTTGAATCAAATGAGAGTCATATACATTCTACAAAGCTAATTGAATAATATGAAAGTCAAACACATTCAAACAAAGCCTTTAAATCAAATCAATGTCAAACACATTAAAAAAAAGCTTTTTAATTTAAATGAAAGTCAAACACATTCAAACAAAGCTATATAAATCAAATGAAAGTGAAATGCATTCTACAAAGCTATATAAATCAAATGAAAGTGAAATGCATTCTACAAAGCAAATTGAATCAAATGAAATTCAAAAACATTCAAACAAAGCTATTTGAATCAAATGAAAGTCAAATTCATTGTACAAATCTAATTGAATGAAATGAAAGTCAAACACATTCAAACAAAGCTATTTGAATCAAATGAAAGTCAAACACTTTCAAACAATGCTACTTGAATCAAATGAAAGTCAAATACATTCTACAAAGCTAATTGAATTAAATGAAAGTCAAACACATTCAAACAAAGCTAAATGAATCAAATAAAGTTAAACACATTCAAACAAAGCTAATTGAATCATATGAAAGTCAAAACACATTCAAACAAAGCTAATTGAATAAAATGAAAGTCAAACACATTCAATCAAAGCTATTTGAATCAAATGAAAGTCAAATACATTCCACAAAGCTACTTGAATCAAATGAAAGTCAATCACATTCAAACAAAGCTATTTGAATCAAATGAAAGTCAAACACATTCAAAACAAAGCCATTTGAATCAAATGAAAGTCAAATACATTCTACAAAGCTAATTGAATCAAATGAAAGTCAAAACACATTCAAACAAAGCTATTTGAATCAAATGAAAGTCAAAATACATTCTTCAAAGCTAATTGAATTAAATGAAAGTCAAACACATTCAAAACAAAGCTAAATGAATCAAATAAAGTTAAACACATTTAAACAAAGCTAATTGAATCATATGAAAGTCAAACACATTCAAACAAAGCTAATTGAATCAAATGAAAGTCAAACACATTCAATCAAAGCTATTTGAATCAAATGAAAGTCAAATACTTCCACAAAGCTAATTGAATCAAATGAAAGTCAATCACATTCAACAAAGCTATTGAATCAAATGAAAGTCAAACACATTCAAACAAAGCTAATTGAATCATATGAAAGTCAAACACATTCAAACAAACCTAATAGAATCAAATGAAAATCAAACATATTCAATCAAAGCTATTTGAATCAAATGAAAGTCAAATACATTCTACAAAACTAATTGAATCAAATGAAAGTTAATCACATTCAAACAAAGCTATTTAAATCAAATGAAAGTCAAACACATTCGAACAAAGCTAATTGAATCAAATGAAAGTCAAACACGTTCAAACAATGCTTTCAAATCAAATGAAAGTCAAATATATTCTACAAAGCTAATTGAATGAAATGAAAGTCAAACACATTCAAACAAAGCTATTTGAATCAAATGAAAGTCAAATACATTCTACAAAGCTAATTGAATCAAATGAAAAGTCAAACACATTCAAACAAAGCTATTTGAATCAAATGAGAGTTAAATAAATTCAAACAAAGCTAATTTAATCAAATAAAAGTAAAATACATTCTACAAAGCTAATTGAATCAAATGAAAGTCAAACATATTCAAACAAAGCTATTTGAATCAAATGAAAGTCAAATACATTCTACAAACCTAATTGAATCAAATGAAAGTCAAACACATTCAAACAAAGTTATTTGATTCAAATGAAAGTTAAATACATTCTACAAAGCTAATTGAATTAAATGAAAGTCAAACTCATTCAAGCAAAGCTAAATGAATCAAATGAAAGTCAAACACTTTCAAACAAAGCTAATTAAATCATATGAAAGTCAAATATATTCTACAAAGCTAATTGAATCAAATGAAAGTCAATCACATTCAAACAAAGCTATTTGAATCAAATGAAAGTCAAATACATTCTACATAGCTATTTGAATCAAATGAAAGTCAAATACATTCTACAAAGCTATTTGAATCAAATGAGAGTCAAATACATTCAAACAAAGCAAATTAAATCAAATAAGAGTCGAATACATTCAACAAAGCTAATTAAATCAAATGATTGTTAAACACATTCAAACAAAGCTATTTGAATGAAATAAAAGTCATATACATTCTACAAAGCTAATTGAATCAAATGAAATTTACACATATTCAAACAAAGCTATTTGAATCAAATGAAAGTCAAACACATTCAATCAAAGCTATTAGAATCAAATGAAAGTCAAATACATTCTACAAACCTAATTTAATCAAATGAAAGTCAATCACATTCAAACAAAGCTATTTGAATCAAATGAAAGTAAAATACATTCTACAAAGCTATTTGAATCAAATTGAAAGTCAAATACATTCTACAAAGCTATTTGAATCAAATGAGAGTCAAATACATTCAAACAAAGCAAATTAAATCAAATAAGAGTCGAATACATTCAACAAAGCTAATTGAATCAAATGATAGTGAAACACATTCAGACAAAGCTATTTGAATGAAATAAAAGTCATATATATTCTACAAAGCTAATTGAATCAAATGAAAGTCAAACATATTCAAACAAAGCTATTTGAATCAAATGAGAGTCATATACATTCTACAAAGCTAATTGAATAATATGAAAGTCAAACACATTCAAACAAAGCCTTTAAAATCAAATCAATGTCAAACACATTAAAAAAAAAGCTTTTAATTTAAATGAAAGTCAAACACATTCAAACAAAGCTATATAAATCAAATGAAAGTGAAATGCATTCTACAAAGCTATATAAATCAAATGAAAGTGAAATGCATTCTACAAAGCAAATTGAATCAAATGAAATTCAAAAACATTCAAACAAAGCTATTTGAATCAAATGAAAGTCAAATTCATTGTACAAATCTAATTGAATGAAATGAAAGTCAAACACATTCAAACAAAGCTATTTGAATCAAATGAAAGTCAAACACTTTCAAACAATGCTACTTGAATCAAATGAAAGTCAAATACATTCTACAAAGCTAATTGAATTAAATGAAAGTCAAACACATTCAAACAAAGCTAAATGAATCAAATAAAGTTAAACACATTCAAACAAAGCTAATTGAATCATATGAAAGTCAAACACATTCAAACAAAGCTAATTGAATAAAATGAAAGTCAAACACATTCAATCAAAGCTATTTGAATCAAATGAAAGTCAAATACATTCCACAAAGCTACTTGAATCAAATGAAAGTCAATCACATTCAAACAAAGCTATTTGAATCAAATGAAAGTCAAACACATTCAAACAAAGCTATTTGAATCAAATGAAAGTCAAATACATTCTACAAAGCTAATTGAATCAAATGAAAGTCAAACACATTCAAACAAAGCTATTTGAATCAAATGAAAGTCAAATACATTCTTCAAAGCTAATTGAATTAAATGAAAGTCAAACACATTCAAACAAAGCTAAATGAATCAAATAAAGTTAAACACATTTAAACAAAGCTAATTGAATCATATGAAAGTCAAACACATTCAAACAAAGCTAATTGAATCAAATGAAAGTCAAACACATTCAATCAAAGCTATTTGAATCAAATGAAAGTCAAATACTTCCACAAAGCTAATTGAATCAAATGAAAGTCAATCACATTCAAACAAAGCTATTTGAATCAAATGAAAGTCAAACACATTCAAACAAAGCTAATTGAATCATATGAAAGTCAAACACATTCAAACAAACCTAATAGAATCAAATGAAAATCAAACATATTCAATCAAAGCTATTTGAATCAAATGAAAGTCAAATACATTCTACAAAACTAATTGAATCAAATGAAAGTTAATCACATTCAAACAAAGCTATTTAAATCAAATGAAAGTCAAACACATTCGAACAAAGCTAATTGAATCAAATGAAAGTCAAACACGTTCAAACAATGCTTTCAAATCAAATGAAAGTCAAATATATTCTACAAAGCTAATTGAATGAAATGAAAGTCAAACACATTCAAACAAAGCTATTTGAATCAAATGAAAGTCAAATACATTCTACAAAGCTAATTGAATCAAATGAAAGTCAAACACATTCAAACAAAGCTATTTGAATCAAATGAGAGTTAAATAAATTCAAACAAAGCTAATTTAATCAAATAAAAGTAAAATACATTCTACAAAGCTAATTGAATCAAATGAAAGTCAAACATATTCAAACAAAGCTATTTGAATCAAATGAAAGTCAAATACATTCTACAAACCTAATTGAATCAAATGAAAGTCAAACACATTCAAACAAAGTTATTTGATTCAAATGAAAGTTAAATACATTCTACAAAGCTAATTGAATTAAATGAAAGTCAAACTCATTCAAGCAAAGCTAAATGAATCAAATGAAAGTCAAACACTTTCAAACAAAGCTAATTAAATCATATGAAAGTCAAATATATTCTACAAAGCTAATTGAATCAAATGAAAGTCAATCACATTCAAACAAAGCTATTTGAATCAAATGAAAGTCAAATACATTCTACATAGCTATTTGAATCAAATGAAAGTCAAATACATTCTACAAAGCTATTTGAATCAAATGAGAGTCAAATACATTCAAACAAAGCAAATTAAATCAAATAAGAGTCGAATACATTCAACAAAGCTAATTAAATCAAATGATAGTTAAACACATTCAAACAAAGCTATTGAATGAAATAAAAGTCATATACATTCTACAAAGCTAATTGAATCAAATGAAATTTACACATATTCAAACAAAGCTATTTGAATCAAATGAAAGTCAAACACATTCAATCAAAGCTATTGGAATCAAATGAAAGTCAAATACATTCTACAAACCTAATTTAATCAAATGAAAGTCAATCACATTCAAACAAAGCTATTTGAATCAAATGAAAGTAAAATACATTCTACAAAGCTATTTGAATCAAATGAAAGTCAAATACATTCTACAAAGCTATTTGAATCAAATGAGAGTCAAATACATTCAAACAAAGCAAATTAAATCAAATAAGAGTCGAATACATTCAACAAAGCTAATTGAATCAAATGATAGTGAAACACATTCAGACAAAGCTATTTGAATGAAATAAAAGTCATATATATTCTACAAAGCTAATTGAATCAAATGAAAGTCAAACATATTCAAACAAAGCTATTTGAATCAAATGAGAGTCATATACATTCTACAAAGCTAATTGAATAATATGAAAGTCAAACACATTCAAACAAAGCCTTTAAAATCAAATCAATGTCAAACACATTAAAAAAAAGCTTTTTAATTTAAATGAAAGTCAAACACATTCAAACAAAGCTATATAAATCAAATGAAAGTGAAATGCATTCTACAAAGCTATATAAATCAAATGAAAGTGAAATGCATTCTACAAAGCAAATTGAATCAAATGAAATTCAAAAACATTCAAACAAAGCTATTTGAATCAAATGAAAGTCAAATTCATTGTACAAATCTAATTGAATGAAATGAAAGTCAAACACATTCAAACAAAGCTATTTGAATCAAATGAAAGTCAAACACTTTCAAACAATGCTACTTGAATCAAATGAAAGTCAAATACATTCTACAAAGCTAATTGAATTAAATGAAAGTCAAACACATTCAAACAAAGCTAAATGAATCAAATAAAGTTAAACACATTCAAACAAAGCTAATTGAATCATATGAAAGTCAAACACATTCAAACAAAGCTAATTGAATAAAATGAAAGTCAAACACATTCAATCAAAGCTATTTGAATCAAATGAAAGTCAAATACATTCCACAAAGCTACTTGAATCAAATGAAAGTCAATCACATTCAAACAAAGCTATTTGAATCAAATGAAAGTCAAACACATTCAAACAAAGCTATTTGAATCAAATGAAAGTCGAATACATTCTACAAAGCTAATTGAATCAAATGAAAGTCAAACACATTCAAACAAAGCTATTTGAATCAAATGAAAGTCAAATACATTCTTCAAAGCTAATTGAATTAAATGAAAGTCAAACACATTCAAACAAAGCTAAATGAATCAAATAAAGTTAAACACATTTAAACAAAGCTAATTGAATCATATGAAAGTCAAACACATTCAAACAAAGCTAATTGAATCAAATGAAAGTCAAACACATTCAATCAAAGCTATTTGAATCAAATGAAAGTCAAATACTTCCACAAAGCTAATTGAATCAAATGAAAGTCAATCACATTCAAACAAAGCTATTTGAATCAAATGAAAGTCAAACACATTCAAACAAAGCTAATTGAATCATATGAAAGTCAAACACATTCAAACAAACCTAATAGAATCAAATGAAAATCAAACATATTCAATCAAAGCTATTTGAATCAAATGAAAGTCAAATACATTCTACAAAACTAATTGAATCAAATGAAAGTTAATCACATTCAAACAAAGCTATTTAAATCAAATGAAAGTCAAACACATTCGAACAAAGCTAATTGAATCAAATGAAAGTCAAACACGTTCAAACAATGCTTTCAAATCAAATGAAAGTCAAATATATTCTACAAAGCTAATTGAATGAAATGAAAGTCAAACACATTCAAACAAAGCTATTTGAATCAAATGAAAGTCAAATACATTCTACAAAGCTAATTGAATCAAATGAAAGTCAAACACATTCAAACAAAGCTATTTGAATCAAATGAGAGTTAAATAAATTCAAACAAAGCTAATTTAATCAAATAAAAGTAAAATACATTCTACAAAGCTAATTGAATCAAATGAAAGTCAAACATATTCAAACAAAGCTATTTGAATCAAATGAAAGTCAAATACATTCTACAAACCTAATTGAGTCAAACACATTCAAACAAAGTTATTTGACTCAAATGAAAGTTAAATACATTCTACAAAGCTAATGAATTAAATGAAAGTCAAACACATTCAAGCAAAGCTAAATGAATCAAATGAAAGTCAAACACTTTCAAACAAAGCTAATTGAATCATATGAAAGTCAAATATATTCTACAAAGCTAATTGAATCAAATGAAAGTCAATCACATTCAAACAAAGCTATTTGAATCAAATGAAAGTCAAATACATTCTAACATAGCTATTTGAATCAAATGAAAGTCAAATACATTCTACAAAGCTTTTTGAATCAAATGAGAGTCAAATACATTCAAACAAAGCAAATTAAATCAAATAAGAGTCGAATACATTCAACAAAGCTAATTAAATCAAATGATAGTTAAACACATTCAAACAAAGCTATTTGAATGAAATAAAAGTCATATACATTCTACAAAGCTAATTGAATCAAATGAAATTTACACAAATTCAAACCAAAGCTATTTGAATCAAATGAAAGTCAAACACATTCAATCAAAGCTATTGGAATCAAATGAAAGTCAAATACATTCTACAAACCTAATTTAATCAAATGAAAGTCAATCACATTCAAACAAAGCTATTTGAATCAAATGAAAGTAAAATACATTCTACAAAGCTATTTGAATCAAATGAAAGTCAAATACATTCTACAAAGCTATTTGAATCAAATGAGAGTCAAATACATTCAAACAAAGCAAATTAAATCAAATAAGAGTCGAATACATTCAACAAAGCTAATTGAATCAAATGATAGTGAAACACATTCAGACAAAGCTATTTGAATGAAATAAAAGTCATATATATTCTACAAAGCTAATTGAATCAAATGAAAGTCAAACATATTCAAACAAAGCTATTTGAATCAAATGAGAGTCATATACATTCTACAAAGCTAATTGAATAATATGAAAGTCAAACACATTCAAACAAAGCCTTTAAAATCAAATCAATGTCAAACACATTAAAAAAAAGCTTTTTAATTTAAATGAAAGTCACACATTCAAACAAAGCTATATAAATCAAATGAAAGTGAAATGCATTCTACAAAGCTATATAAATCAAATGAAAGTGAAATGCATTCTACAAAGCAAATTGAATCAAATGAAAATTCAAAAACATTCAAACAAAGCTATTTGAATCAAATGAAAGTCAAATTCATTGTACAAATCTAATTGAATGAAATGAAAGTCAAACACATTCAAACAAAGCTATTTGAATCAAATGAAAGTCAAACACTTTCAAACAATGCTACTTGAATCAAATGAAAGTCAAATACATTCTACAAAGCTAATTGAATTAAATGAAAGTCAAACACATTCAAACAAAGCTAAATGAATCAAATAAAGTTAAACACATTCAAACAAAGCTAATTGAATCATATGAAAGTCAAACATATTCAAACAAAGCTAATTGACTCAAATGAAAGTCAAACACATTCAATCAAAGCTATTTGAATTAAATGAAAGTCAAATACATTCCACAAAGCTAATTGAATCAAATGAAAGTCAATCACATTCAAACAAAGCTATTTTGAATCAAATGAAAGTCAAACACATTCAAACAAAGCTATTTGAATCAAATGAAAGTCAAATACATTCTACAAAGCTAATTGAATCAAATGAAAGTCAAACACATTCAAACAAAGCTATTTGAATCAAATGAAAGTCAAATACATTCTTCAAAGCTAATTGAATTAAATGAAAGTCAAACACATTCAAACAAAGCTAAATGAATCAAATAAAGTTAAACACATTTAAACAAAGCTAATTGAATCATATGAAAGTCAAACACATTCAAACAAAGCTAATTGAATCAAATGAAAGTCAAACACATTCAATCAAAGCTATTTGAATCAAATGAAAGTCAAATACATTCCACAAAGCTAATTGAATCAAATGAAAGTCAATCACATTCAAACAAAGCTATTTGAATCAAATGAAAGTCAAACACATTCAAACAAAGCTAATTGAATCATATGAAAGTCAAACACATTCAAACAAACCTAATAGAATCAAATGAAAATCAAACATATTCAATCAAAGCTATTTGAATCAAATGAAAGTCAAATACATTCTACAAAACTAATTGAATCAAATGAAAGTTAATCACATTCAAACAAAAGCTATTTAAATCAAATGAAAGTCAAACACATTCGAACAAAGCTAATTGAATCAAATGAAAGTCAAACACGTTCAAACAATGCTTTCAAATCAAATGAAAGTCAAATATATTCTACAAAGCTAATTGAATGAAATGAAAGTCAAACACATTCAAACAAAGCTATTTGAATCAAATGAGAGTTAAATAAATTCAAACAAAGCTAATTTAATCAAATAAAAGTAAAATACATTCTACAAAGCTAATTGAATCAAATGAAAGTCAAACATATTCAAACAAAGCTATTTGAATCAAATGAAAGTCAAATACATTCTACAAACCTAATTGAGTCAAACACATTCAAACAAAGTTATTTGATTCAAATGAAAGTTAAATACATTCTACAAAGCTAATTGAATTAAATGAAAGTCAAACTCATTCAAGCAAAGCTAAATGAATCAAATGAAAGTCAAACACTTTCAAACAAAGCTAATTAAATCATATGAAAGTCAAATATATTCTACAAAGCTAATTGAATCAAATGAAAGTCAATCACATTCAAACAAAGCTATTTGAATCAAATGAAAGTCAAATACATTCTACATAGCTATTTGAATCAAATGAAAGTCAAATACATTCTACAAAGCTATTTGAATCAAATGAGAGTCAAATACATTCAAACAAAGCAAATTAAATCAAATAAGAGTCGAATACATTCAACAAAGCTAATTAAATCAAATGATAGTTAAAACACATTCAAACAAAGCTATTTGAATGAAATAAAAGTCATATACATTCTACAAAGCTAATTGAATCAAATGAAATTTACACATATTCAAACAAAGCTATTTGAATCAAATGAAAGTCAAACACATTCAATCAAAGCTATTGGAATCAAATGAAAGTCAAATACATTCTACAAACCTAATTTAATCAAATGAAAGTCAATCACATTCAAACAAAGCTATTTGAATCAAATGAAAGTAAAATACATTCTACAAAGCTATTTGAATCAAATGAAAGTCAAATACATTCTACAAAGCTATTTGAATCAAATGAGAGTCAAATACATTCAAACAAAGCAAATTAAATCAAATAAGAGTCGAATACATTCAACAAAGCTAATTGAATCAAATGATAGTGAAACACATTCAGACAAAGCTATTTGAATGAAATAAAAGTCATATATATACTACAAAGCTAATTGAATCAAATGAAAGTCAAACATATTCAAACAAAGCTATTTGAATCAAATGAGAGTCATATACATTCTACAAAGCTAATTGAATAATATGAAAGTCAAACACATTCAAACAAAGCCTTTAAAATCAAATCAATGTCAAACACATTAAAAAAAAGCTTTTTAATTTAAATGAAAGTCAAACACATTCAAACAAAGCTATATAAATCAAATGAAAGTGAAATGCATTCTACAAAGCTATATAAATCAAATGAAAGTGAAATGCATTCTACAAAGCAAATTGAATCAAATGAAATTCAAAAACATTCAAACAAAGCTATTTGAATCAAATGAAAGTCAAATTCATTGTACAAATCTAATTGAATGAAATGAAAGTCAAACACATTCAAACAAAGCTATTTGAATCAAATGAAAGTCAAACACTTTCAAACAATGCTACTTGAATCAAATGAAAGTCAAATACATTCTACAAAGCTAATTGAATTAAATGAAAGTCAAACACATTCAAACAAAGCTAAATGAATCAAATAAAGTTAAACACATTCAAACAAAGCTAATTGAATCATATGAAAGTCAAACACATTCAAACAAAGCTAATTGAATAAAATGAAAGTCAAACACATTCAATCAAAGCTATTTGAATCAAATGAAAGTCAAATACATTCCACAAAGCTACTTGAATCAAATGAAAGTCAATCACATTCAAACAAAGCTATTTGAATCAATGAAAGTCAAACACATTCAAACAAAGCTATTTGAATCAAATGAAAGTCAAATACATTCTACAAAGCTAATTGAATCAAATGAAAGTCAAACACATTCAAACAAAGCTATTTGAATCAAATGAAAGTCAAATACATTCTTCAAAGCTAATTGAATTAAATGAAAGTCAAACACATTCAAACAAAGCTAAATGAATCAAATAAAGTTAAACACATTTAAAACAAAGCTAATTGAATCATATGAAAGTCAAACACATTCAAACAAAGCTAATTGAATCAAATGAAAGTCAAACACATTCAATCAAAGCTATTTGAATCAAATGAAAGTCAAATACTTCCACAAAGCTAATTGAATCAAATGAAAGTCAATCACATTCAAACAAAGCTATTTGAATCAAATGAAAGTCAAACACATTCAAACAAAGCTAATTGAATCATATGAAAGTCAAACACATTCAAACAAACCTAATAGAATCAAATGAAAATCAAACATATTCAATCAAAGCTATTTGAATCAAATGAAAGTCAAATACATTCTACAAAACTAATTGAATCAAATGAAAGTTAATCACATTCAAACAAAGCTATTTAAATCAAATGAAAGTCAAACACATTCGAACAAAGCTAATTGAATCAAATCAAATGAAAGTCAAATATATTCTACAAAGCTAATTGAATGAAATGAAAGTCAAACACATTCAAACAAAGCTATTTGAATCAAATGAAAGTCAAATACATTCTACAAAGCTAATTGAATCAAATGAAAGTCAAACACATTCAAACAAAGCTATTTGAATCAAATGAGAGTTAAATAAATTCAAACAAAGCTAATTTAATCAAATAAAAGTAAAATACATTCTACAAAGCTAATTGAATCAAATGAAAGTCAAACATATTCAAACAAAGCTATTTGAATCAAATGAAAGTCAAATACATTCTACAAACCTAATTGAGTCAAAACACATTCAAACAAAGTTATTTGACTCAAATGAAAGTTAAATACATTCTACAAAGCTAATGAATTAAATGAAAGTCAAACACATTCAAGCAAAGCTAAATGAATCAAATGAAAGTCAAACACTTTCAAACAAAGCTAATTGAATCATATGAAAGTCAAATATATTCTACAAAGCTAATTGAATCAAATGAAAGTCAATCACATTCAAACAAAGCTATTTGAATCAAATGAAAGTCAAATACATTCTACATAGCTATTTGAATCAAATGAAAGTCAAATACATTCTACAAAGCTTTTTGAATCAAATGAGAGTCAAATACATTCAAACAAAGCAAATTAAATCAAATAAGAGTCGAATACATTCAACAAAGCTAATTAAATCAAATGATAGTTAAACACATTCAAACAAAGCTATTTGAATGAAATAAAAGTCATATACATTCTACAAAGCTAATTGAATCAAATGAAATTTACACAATTCAACAAAGCTATTTGAATCAAATGAAAGTCAAACACATTCAATCAAAGCTATTGGAATCAAATGAAAGTCAAATACATTCTACAAACCTAATTTAATCAAATGAAAGTCAATCACATTCAAACAAAGCTATTTGAATCAAATGAAAGTAAAATACATTCTACAAAGCTATTTGAATCAAATGAAAGTCAAATACATTCTACAAAGCTATTTGAATCAAATGAGAGTCAAATACATTCAAACAAAGCAAATTAAATCAAATAAGAGTCGAATACATTCAACAAAGCTAATTGAATCAAATGATAGTGAAACACATTCAGACAAAGCTATTTGAATGAAATAAAAGTCATATATATTCTACAAAGCTAATTGAATCAAATGAAAGTCAAACATATTCAAACAAAGCTATTTGAATCAAATGAGAGTCATATACATTCTACAAAGCTAATTGAATAATATGAAAGTCAAACACATTCAAACAAAGCCTTTAAAATCAAATCAATGTCAAACACATTAAAAAAAAGCTTTTTAATTTAAATGAAAGTCACACATTCACACAAAGCTATATAAATCAAATGAAAGTGAAATGCATTCTACAAAGCTATATAAATCAAATGAAAGTGAAATGCATTCTACAAAGCAAATTGAATCAAATGAAATTCAAAAACATTCAAACAAAGCTATTTGAATCAAATGAAAGTCAAATTCATTGTACAAATCTAATTGAATGAAATGAAAGTCAAACACATTCAAACAAAGCTATTTGAATCAAATGAAAGTCAAACACTTTCAAACAATGCTACTTGAATCAAATGAAAGTCAAATACATTCTACAAAGCTAATTGAATTAAATGAAAGTCAAACACATTCAAACAAAGCTAAATTGAATCAAATAAAGTTAAACACATTCAAACAAAGCTAATTGAATCATATGAAAGTCAAACATATTCAAACAAAGCTAATTGACTCAAATGAAAGTCAAACACATTCAATCAAAGCTATTTGAATCAAATGAAAGTCAAATACATTCCACAAAGCTAATTGAATCAAATGAAAGTCAATCACATTCAAACAAAGCTATTTGAATCAAATGATGCGTGCATCAATGTGAACGATGAGCATGTTGAAGAATTATTCCAAGAAAGTCAAGAAAGCATGAATCTATACTTGGAAGCTTCTTCAATAGGTCAAACTTACTATCGGGGGCATCAAGACAAAGCCACGCTTTGTATGGTGGCGTTCTTGGGAGTTCTTGAAGCTTCTTGATAGTTCTTTAAGGTTTCTTTAAAAGCTTTCTTAGGTTTTTGCTTACAAGTTTTTACCTTTCACTTGAAAGGGTTTTTTCTTGTTTTAAGCACTTAGGATTTCTAATTGCATTAGGAATTGTTTTAGTCTAGTAGGCGTCAATAATAGCTTGGAGTGCAAGCTTGAGTTAGGATAAAATAGGCAAGTTTTATCTTAAGAGTAGTTAGAGTTTAAGTAGGATTAAATAACTAAATCAAAGTTATCTAAACTTGATTAAGTTATGCAATCCGTGGGTTTTTGTTAGGGGATTAGAATTCTAATTCAAGTGGGATTAGGATAATTGATTGAGTTTATAAATATAGGGTTGTAATCTTCGAATAACATACAAGTTTAATCATACATTCATAATAATATTTCTTATTGCTTTTGTTTAAGTTGGATTACTTAAATTCTTGATTGGTGGATTCCAATTTGCTGTTTTGTTTGTTTTAGTTAAAACAATCACCTAGGTTGATTAATTAGGTGGATTCTTGATTAATTAATCTAAGTTTCTTGCTTAATTCTTGGTGAATTTTCTGTATAGAATTAGGTTAGATTCATATCTTTGTGAGGCTTAGTTTTCGGACTAAAAATCACATCATCTTGGTATCAGAGCCAAGTTTCGGTAGAATTTAAACTGGTGACGTTAGGCTTGGAATTTTTGGCTGAAATTTTGTGGCAAGATTCAGAAAACGTAGATCAACATTGTGTCAAAATTTCGTGTCAATTGGACGCGTAACGAAGTCTGTGCAACCTCAAACTTTTGAGAGTGTTACACAAAGTTGCGATCTGGAGAACGGTTCTTATTTGCTTCAAGAATCAATCAAGATTCAATCTTTTAATCAAGATTTTGCATAAACTAAACCTGGTTTGTGTAGGAGCAATGAGTGACGAAGAAATCCCAGGGATTCCAAGGGGTTTGAACCTTGATCAAGCACATAACTTGCGGAGGGATCGTCAAATAGAGCGATTGTCACAACAATTGCAAGAAGTATTGGCTAGGCTTGACGAACGTGACAAAACTTCATCTTCAAGGAAGAACAAATCAGTTGCAATTTCTAGTTCAAGTGAAGACGAATATGAAAGGAGAAAAGCAAGTAGATCACGCCATAAAGATTCATCTTCGAGTGATGAACCTAGAAGGCATAGACGGAAGAACAAGGCCAAAGATGATGAACGAAATATAAGGTTAGATTTTCCGGAATTCAATGGTAGTATGCTAGACCCCGAAAAATATTTTGAGTGGGTTAGAAGAGCCGAAACACTCTTTGATTACAAGGAGTATGATGAACGAAAGAGGTGCAAACTTGCTGAATTAAAACTCACAGGTTATGCGAGTTTATGGTATGATAATCTCAAGAAAAAGAGACGCAAGGAGGGACGATCCAAGATCACTACTTGGACACAATTGCAGAAATATATGAAGCGTCAATTTGTGCCCCATGAGTACGTGCAAGAAGTGTTATCTCAAGATGCAGACTTTTAAGCAAGGAAATCAATCTGTGGAGGCTTATTTGTGTGAGTTTGAGAAACTATGTTTATTGTGTGATTTAGAAGAAATTCTAGGGCACAAAATAGCACGTTTTATTGCAGGTTTGAACGAAAATGTTCAAGAGAAGATTGAATTGCACGAATACTATTCGTTTGAAGAAGTATGCAAGGCGGCCATTAAGGTTGAAAGACAATTCAAGGCCAAGAAGACCTCAAGTGTGAAACCGTTCACACGCACGTTCACAAAGGCTAGTGACAAGCCTACCTTTGATAGGACTTCTTCTAATCCGTATGCTAAAGATAACAAACCCAGAAACAAGCTAGCAAGAAGGTGACCGAAGATAGAAAATGTTTCAAATGTGGGAGTGTTGGCCACATAGCAAGCAATTGCTACTCAAAACGCACTATGACGGCTCAAGAATGGGAAGAAGAGAAAGCTAGGTGCGAGGGAAATAGTGACATGGAGGTTGTGGTCGAGAAAGAACGTGATTTTGAAGAAGAGGAGGGTAGTGCCGAAGAGGTTGATGGTGAAACGCAAGGAAAGAGCTTGGTTCTAAGGAGAGCTCTTCACTCTAAACCTATGCCCGTTGAAGAGAATCAAAGAGAGAAAATCTTTTTAACAAGGTGCAAGGTGGAAGATCGATTGTGTGACGTAATAATAGACTCGGGAAGTTGCACAAATGTGGTGTCTACAACTTTGATCAACAAATTAGAGTGGCCTACAACCGATCACCCAAAACCTTACAAGCTACATTGGCTCAATGATGCTAGTGACGTGAAGGTAACGAAACGAGCCCTAATCACCTTTTCAATTGGCAAATATCATGATAAAGTTTTATGTGATGTATGCCCTATGGATGCTTGTCATATCTTATTGGGTAGACCATGGCAATATGATAGATTTGTCAAGTTTAATGGTAGGACAAATGTGTATATAATTCGAAAAGGAAAGGGGGAAAAATCATATGCATTGAAACCACTTGTTGATCATAGAATTAACCCTAGTTCAAAAGGTGCATATTTAATTGGGGAAAAGGAGTTGGAGAAAGAGATCAACAACAACAATATAGTATATATTATGGTGGCTAACAATGTGCAAGTGAATGAAAGTAAACAAGAAAAGAGGCTCGTGGAATTAGAAGTAGTATTTGCAAGAGTATTGTGATGTTTTTCCTAGTGAATTACCACCGGGATTACCACCAATTCGTGGTATGAACATCAAATTGATCTTATTCCGGGAGCTCCACTACCTAAACAAGGCAGCATATAGAAGTAATCCGGAAGAAACAAAGGAAATGCAACGTCAAATAGAGGAATTGATGCAAAGAGGCTACGTGAAAGAGAGTATGAGCCCATGTGCCGTGCCTACATTGTTAGTTCCAAAAAAAGATGGGAGTTGGCGTATGTGCATTGATAGTAGGAGTGTGAACAACATAACCATCAAGTATAGATTTCCTATACCTAGACTTGATGATTTGTTAGACGAATTGCATGGTTCAAAGCTATTTTCCAAGATTGATCTTATGAGTGGCTATCATCAAATACGCATGAGGGAAGGAGATGAATGGAAGACGGCTTTCAAGACTAAAGTGGGGTTGTATGAGTGGTTTGGTCATGCCTTTTGGTCTAACCAATGCGCCCAGTACATTTATGAGATTGATGAACGAGGTGTTGAAACCATTTCTTGGAAGGTTCGTAGTTGTTTACTTGGATGACATATTAATTTATTCTGAAAATTTCAATGATCATCTAATGCATTTGAGAAGCGTTTTGGAGGTTCTTAGGGAGAAGAAGTTGTACGCAAAATTGGAAAATGTTATTTTCTTGTTCCTAGCGTGACGTTTCTAGGTATGTAGTATCCAAAGATGGTGTGTCCGTGGATCAATCCAAGGTTGAAGCTATCAAGACTTGGCCCGTACCTACCAATGTGAGTGAAGTTAGATCGTTTCATGGTCTAGCGTCGTTTTATAGAAGATTTGTGAAGAATTTTTCCACGATAGTTGCACCTATGACTGAATGCTTGAAGAAAGACAAGGGAAAATTCGAGTGGACCAAGGAAGCCCAACGTGCATTTGATTTGGTCAAAAGGAAGCTATGTGAAGCACCCGTACTTGCATTGCCGGATTTTTCACAACCATTTGAGGTAGAGACCGACGCTAGTGGTGTAGGATTGGTGCCGTTTTGGTTCAAAAGAAGCGCCCTATTGCCTATTTTAGTGAGAAATTAAACGGTGCTAGATTGAACTATTCTACCTATGACAAGGAGTTCTATGCTATTGTGCGAGCATTGGACCATTGGAGTCACTATTTGCGCCCAAATCACTTTGTGTTGCATAGTGATCACGAAGCTTTGAAGTACATTCATGTCAACAAAAATTGAACCCTAGACATGCTAAATGGGTAGAGTTTCTACAAGCTTTCAATTTTTCTTCAAAGTATAAGGAGGGGAAAGCAAATTTAGTGGCCGATGCACTATCTAGAAGACACACGTTGCTTGGAGTGTTGAATTGTAAACTACTTGGTTTCGCGTTAATCAAGGAGTACTATAAGGGGGACGTGGATTTCTCTACAATCCTAGAGGAGTGTTCCAAGGGGCCGTAGGTTCCTATGTTTTACAAGACGGTTTTCTTTTCAAGGGGAATCGTTGTGCGTGCCTAAGTGTTCTATTAGAGAATTAATAGTAAGAGAAGTGCATGGAGGAGGGATAGCGGGACATTTTGGCAATAACGAAAACATTAACTATGCTGCAAGAGCATTTTTATTGGCCTAGAATGCTAGCGGATGTACAATCAATAGTTTCTAGGTGTGCAACATGTCAAAAAGCCAAGGCTACGTTTCATCAAGGCTTATATACGCCCTTGCCCGTGCCAGATTCACCTTGGGAAGACGTGTCTATGGATTTTGTAGTTGGTTTGCCAAGGACTCAAAGAGGAAAGGACTCAATCATGGTTGTAGTGGATCGATTTTCCAAGATGGCTCATTTCATACCTTGTCACAAAGTGGACGATGCTATGAAAGTGGCGGAATTGTATTTCAAGGAAGTGGTGAGACTACATGGGTTGCCGAACAGTATTGTGAGTGATCGTGATACAAAGTTCATGAGTTTCTTTTGGAAATCACTATGGAAGTTGGTGGGAACGAAGCTGTTATTTAGTACATCATATCACCCGCAAACGGACGGACAAACGGAGGTAACAAATCGAACTCTTGGTGTGCTTTTACGTGGACTAGTGAGCAAAACACAAAAAGATTGGGATATTAAGCTTGCTCATGCCGAGTTTGCTTACAATAGATCACCTACTTATGCCACAAAACACACCACCATTCGAAGTTGTTTATGGTGTCAATCCAAAAATGCCCATTGATTTAATTGAAATTCCAAAAGGGGAAGTGATTTCATAAGGATGCCGAGACTAAATCAAGTACATGATAAAGCTACACGCACAAGTTAGAGCTAGGATTGAACGTGTCAATGAACTCTACAAAGCACGAGCTAACAAGAACAAAAAGCCACAAAGTTTTGAAGTTGGCGACTTGGTGTGGCTACACTTGAGAAAAGAGAGATTTCCTAACAAACGAAGGAATAAATTGATGCCAAGAAGTGAGGGCCGTTCAAGATTATGAGAAGATCAATGAGAATGCATATAAGCTTGAATTGCCGGGAGAATATGGTGTAAGCGCAACATTTAATATTGGGGATTTGGTGAAGTATTTGCCAGATGGTGCTATTGAAGATTTGAGGGCAAATTCTTTTGAAGAAGGGGAGGATGATGCGTGCATCAATGTGAACGATGAGCATGTTGAAGAATTATTCCAAGAAAGTCAAGAAAGCATGAATCTATACTTGGAAGCTCTTCAATAGGTCAAACTTACTATCGGGGCATCAAGACAAAGCCACGCTTTGTATGGTGGCGTTCTTGGGAGTTCTGAAGCTTCTTGATAGTTCTTTAAGGTTTCTTTAAAAGCTTTCTTAGGTTTTTGCTTACAAGTTTTTTACCTTTCACTTGAAAGGGTTTTTCTTGTTTTAAGCACTTAGGATTTCTAATTGCATTAGGAATTGTTTTAGTCTAGTAGGCGTCAATAATAGCTTGGAGTGCAAGCTTGAGTTAGGATAAATAGGCAAGTTTTATCTTAAGAGTAGTTAGAGTTTAAGTAGGATTAAATAACTAAATCAAAGTTATCTAAACTTGATTAAGTTATGCAATCCGTGGGTTTTTTGTAGGGGATTAGAATTCTAATTCAAGTGGATTAGGATAATTGATTGAGTTTATAAATATAGGGTTGTAATCTTCGAATAACATACAAGTTTAATCATACATTCATAATAATATTTCTTATTGCTTTTGTTTAAGTTGGATTACTTAAATTCTTGATTGGTGGATTCCAATTTGCTGTTTTGTTTGTTTTAGTTAAAACAATACCTAGGTTGATTAATTAGGTGGATTCTTGATTAATTAATCTAAGTTTCTTGCTTAATTCTTGGTGAATTTTCTGTATAGAATTAGGTTAGATTCATATCTTTGTGAGGCTTAGTTTTCGGACTAAAAATCACACATCAAATGAAGTCAAACAACATTCAAACAAAGCTATTTGAATCAAATGAAAGTCAAATACATTCTACAAAGCTAATTGAATCAAATGAAGTCAAACACATTCAAACAAAGCTATTTGAATCAAATGAAAGTCAAATACATTCTTCAAAGCTAATTGAATTAAATGAAAGTCAAACACATTCAAACAAAGCTAAATGAATCAAATAAAGTTAAACACATTTAAACAAAGCTAATTGAATCATATGAAAGTCAAACACATTCAAACAAAGCTAATTGAATCAAATGAAAGTCAAACACATTCAATCAAAGCTATTGAATCAAAATGAAAGTCAAAACATTCCACAAAGCTAATTGAATCAAATGAAAGTCAATCACATTCAAACAAAGCTATTTGAATCAAATGAAAGTCAAACACATTCAACAAAGCTAATTGAATCAATGAAAGTCAAACACATTCAAACAAACCTAATAGAATCAAATGAAAATCAAAACATATTCAATCAAAGCTATTTGAATCAAATGAAAGTCAAATACATTCTACAAAACTAATTGAATCAAATGAAAGTTAATCACATTAAACAAAGCTATTTAAATCAAATGAAAGTCAAACACATTCGAACAAAGCTAATTGAATCAAATGAAAGTCAAACACGTTCAAACAAGCTTTCAAATCAAATGAAAGTCAAATATATTCTACAAAGCTAATTGAATGAAATGAAAGTCAAACACATTCAAACAAAGCTATTTGAATCAAATGAGAGTTAAATAAATTCAAACAAAGCTAATTTAATCAAATAAAAGTAAAATACATTCTACAAAGCTAATTGAATCAAATGAAAGTCAAACATATTCAAACAAAGCTATTTGAATCAAATGAAAGTCAAATACATTCTACAAACCTAATTGAGTCAAACACATTCAAACAAAGTTATTTGACTCAAATGAAAGTTAAATACATTCTACAAAGCTAATGAATTAAATGAAAGTCAAACACATTCAAGCAAAGCTAAATGAATCAAATGAAAGTCAAACACTTTCAAAGCTAATTGAATCATATGAAAGTCAAATATATTCTACAAAGCTAATTGAATCAAATGAAAGTCAATCACATTCAAACAAAGCTATTTGAATCAAATGAAAGTCAAATACATTCTACATAGCTATTTGAATCAAATGAAAGTCAAATACATTCTACAAAGCTTTTTGAATCAAATGAGAGTCAAATACATTCAAACAAAGCAAATTAAATCAAATAAGAGTCGAATACATTCAACAAAGCTAATTAAATCAAATGATAGTTAAACACATTCAAACAAAGCTATTTTGAAGAATAAAAGTCATATACATTCTACAAAGCTAATTGAATCAAATGAAATTTACACAAATTCAAACAAAGCTATTTGAATCAAATGAAAGTCAAACACATTCAATCAAAGCTATTGGAATCAAATGAAAGTCAAATAATTCACTAATTTAATCAAATGAAAGAAAAATCAAATGAAAGTAAAATACATTCTACAAAGCTATTTGAATTAAATGAAAGTCAAATACATACAAAGCTATTTGAATCAAATGAGAGTCAAATACATTCAAACAAAGCAAATTAAATCAAATAAGAGTCGAATACATTCAACAAAGCTAATTGAATCAAATGATAGTGAAACACATTCAGACAAAGCTATTTGAATGAAATAAAAGTCATATATATTCTACAAAGCTAATTGAATCAAATGAAAGTCTAACATATTCAAACAAAGCTATTTGAATCAAATGAGAGTCATACATTCTACAAAGCTAATTGAATAATATGAAAGTCAAACACATTCAAACAAAGCTTTAAAATCAAATCAATGTCAAACACATTAAAAAAAGCTTTTTAATTTAAATGAAAGTCACACATTCAAACAAAGCTATATAAATCAAATGAAAGTGAAATGCATTCTACAAAGCTATATAAATCAAATGAAAGTGAAATGCATTCTACAAAGCAAATTGAATCAAATAAAATTCAAAAACATTCAAACAAAGCTATTTGAATCAAATGAAAGTCAAATTCATTGTACAAATCTAATTGAAAATGAAAGTCAAACACATTCAAACAAAGCTATTTGAATCAAATGAAAGTCAAACACTTTCAAACAATGCTACTTGAATCAAATGAAAGTCAAATACATTCTACAAAGCTAATTGAATTAAATGAAAGTCAAACACATTCAAACAAAGCTAAATGAATCAAATAAAGTTAAACACATTCAAACAAAGCTAATTGAATCAATGAAAGTCAAACATATTCAAACAAAGCTAATTGATCAAATGAAAGTCAAACACAATCAAAGCTATTTGAATCAAATGAAAGTCAAATACATTCCACAAAGCTAATTGAATCAAATGAAAGTCAATCACATTCAAAGCTATTGAATCAAATGAAAGTCAAACACATTCAAACAAAGCTATTTGAATCAAATGAAAGTCAAATACATTCTACAAAGCTAATTGAATCAAAAAAGTCAAAACACATTCAAACAAAGCTATTTGAATCAAATGAAAGTCAAATACATTCTTCAAAGCTAATTGAATTAAATGAAAGTCAAACACATTCAAACAAGCTAAATGAATCAAATAAAGTTAAACACATTTAAACAAAGCTAATTGAATCATATGAAAGTCAAAACACATTCAAACAAAGCTAATTGAATCAAATGAAAGTCAAACACATTCAATCAAAGCTATTTGAATCAAATGAAAGTCAAATACATTCCACAAAGCTAATTGAATCAAATGAAAGTCAATCACATTCAAACAAAGCTATTTGAATCAAATGAAAGTCAAACACATTCAAACAAAGCTAATTGAATCATATGAAAGTCAAACACATTCAAACAAACCTAATAGAATCAAATGAAAATCAAACATATTCAAATCAAAGCTATTTGAATCAAATGAAAGTCAAATACATTCTACAAAACTAATTGAATCAAATGAAAGTTAATCACATTCAAACAAAGCTATTTAAATCAAATGAAAGTTTCAACAAAGCTAATTGAATCAAATAAAGTCAAACATTCAAACAAGAATCAATGAAAGTCAAATATATTCTACAAAGCTAATTGAATAAATGAAAGTCAAACACATTCAAACAAAGCTATTTGAATCAAATGAGAGTTAAATAAATTCAAACAAAGCTAATTTAATCAAATAAAAGTAAAATACATTCTACAAAGCTAATTGAATCAAATGAAAGTCAAACATATTCAAACAAAGCTATTTGAATCAAATGAAAGTCAAATACATTCTACAAACCTAATTGAGTCAAACACATTCAAACAAAGTTATTTGACTCAAATGAAAGTAAATACATTCTACAAAGCTAATGAATTAAATGAAAGTCAAACACATTCAAGCAAAGCTAAATGAATCAAATGAAAGTCAAACACTTTCAAACAAAGCTAATTGAATCATATGAAAGTCAAATATATTCTACAAAGCTAATTGAATCAAATGAAAGTCAATCACATTCAAACAAAGCTATTTGAATCAAATGAAAGTCAAATACATTCTACATAGCTATTTGAATCAAATGAAAGTCAAATACATTCTACAAAGCTTTTTGAATCAAATGAGAGTCAAATACATTCAAACAAAGCAAATTAAATCAAATAAGAGTCGAATACATTCAAACAAAGCTAATTAAATCAAATGATAGTTAAACACATTCAAACAAAGCTATTTGAATGAAATAAAAGTCATATACATTCTACAAAGCTAATTGAATCAAATGAAATTTACACAAATTCAAACAAAGCTATTTGAATCAAATGAAAGTCAAACACATTCAATCAAAGCTATTGGAATCAAATGAAAGTCAAATACATTCTACAAACCTAATTTAATCAAATGAAAGTCAATCACATTCAAACAAAGCTATTTGAATCAAATGAAAGTAAAATACATTCTACAAAGCTATTGAATCAAATGAAAGTCAAATACACTACAAAGCTATTTGAATCAAATGAGAGTCAAATACATTTAAACAAAGCAAATTAAATCAAATAAGAGTCGAATACATTCAACAAAGCTAATTGAATCAAATGATAGTGAAACACATTCAACAAAGCTATTTGAATGAAATAAAAGTCATATATATTCTACAAAGCTAATTGAATCAAATGAAAGTCTAACATATTCAAACAAAGCTATTTGAATCAAATGAGAGTCAATATACATTCTACAAAGCTAAAATAATATGAAAGTCAAACACATTCAAACAAAGCCTTTAAAATCAAATCAATGTCAAACACATTAAAGCTTTTAATTTAAATGAAAGTCACACATTCAAACAAAGCTATTTAAATCAAATGAAAGTGAAATGCATTCTACAAAGCTATATAAATCAAATGAAAGTGAAACATTCTACAAAGCAAATTGAATCAAATAAAATTCAAAAACATTCAAACAAAGCTATTTGAATCAAATGAAAGTCAAATTCATTGTACAAATCTAATTGAAATGAAATGAAAGTCAAACACATTCAAACAAAGCTATTTGAATCAAATGAAAGTCAAACACTTTCAAACAAGCTACTTGAATCAAATGAAAGTCAAATACATTCTACAAAGCTAATTGAATTAAATGAAAGTCAAACACATTCAAACAAAGCTAAATGAATCAAATAAAGTTAAACACATTCAAACAAAGCTAATTGAATCAATGAAAGTCAAAATATTCAAACAAAGCTAATTGATCAAATGAAAGTCAAACACATTCAATCAAAGCTATTTGAATCAAATGAAAGCAAAAATTGAATCAAATGAAGTCAATCACATTCAAACAAAGCTATTTGAATCAAATGAAAGTCAAACACATTCAAACAAAGCTATTTGAATCAAATGAAAGTCAAATACATTCTACAAAGCTAATTGAATCAAATGAAAGTCAAACACATTCAAACAAAGCTATTTGAATCAAATGAAAGTCAAATACATTCTTCAAAGCTAATTGAATTAAATGAAAGTCAAACACATTCAAACAAAGCTAAATGAATCAAATAAAGTTAAACACATTAAACAAAGCTAATTGAATCAATGAAAGTCAAACACATTCAAACAAAGCTATTGAATCAAATGAAAGTCAAACACATTCAATCAAAGCTATTTGAATCAAATGAAAGTCAAATACATTCCACAAAGCTAATTGAATCAAATGAAAGTCAATCACATTCAAACAAAGCTATTTGAATCAAATGAAAGTCAAACACATTCAACAAAGCTAATTGAATCAAGTCAAACACATTCAAACAAACCTAATAGAATCAAATGAAAATCAAACATATTCAATCAAAGCTATTTGAATCAAATGAAGTCAAATACATTCTACAAAACTAATTGAATCAAATGAAAGTTAATCACATTCAAACAAGCTATTTAAATCAAATGAAAGTCAAACACATTCGAACAAAGCTAATTGAATCAAATGAAAGTCAAAACACGTTCAAAACAATGCTTTCAAATCAAATGAAAGTCAAATATATTCTACAAAGCTAATTGAATGAAATGAAAGTCAAACACATTCAAACAAAGCTATTTGAATCAAATGAGAGTTAAATAAATTCAAACAAAGCTAAAAATCAAATAAAAGTAAAATACATTCTACAAAGCTAATTGAATCAAATGAAAGTCAAACATATTCAAACAAAGCTATTTGAATCAAATGAAAGTCAAATACATTCTACAAACCTAATTGAGTCAAAACATTCAAACAAAGTTATTTGATCAAATGAAAGTTAAATACATTCTACAAAGCTAATGAATTAAATGAAAGTCAAACACATTCAAGCAAAGCTAAATGAATCAAATGAAAGTCAAACACTTTCAAACAAAGCTAATGAATCATATGAAAGTCAAATATATTCTACAAAGCTAATTGAATCAAATGAAAGTCAAATCACATTCAAACAAAGCTATTTGAATCAAATGAAAGTCAAATACATTCTACATAGCTATTTGAATCAAATGAAAGTCAAATACATTCTACAAAGCTTTTTGAATCAAATGAGAGTCAAATACATTCAAACAAAGCAAATTAAATCAAATAAGAGTCGAATACATTCAACAAAGCTAATTAAATCAAATGATAGTTAAACACATTCAAACAAAGCTATTTGAATGAAATAAAAGTCATATACATTCTACAAAGCTAATTGAATCAAAATGAAATTTACACAAATTCAAACAAAGCTATTTGAATCAAATGAAAGTCAAACACATTCAATCAAAGCTATTTGAATCAAATGAAAGTCAAATACATTCTAAACCTAATTTAATCAAATGAAAGTCAATCACATTCAAACAAAGCTATTTGAATCAAATGAAAGTAAAATACATTCTACAAATCAAATGAAAGTCAAATACATTCTACAAAGCTATTTGAATCAAATGAGAGTCAAATACATTCAAACAAAGCAAATTAAATCAAATAAAGTCGAATACATTCAACAAGCTAATTGAATCAAATGATAGTGAAACACATTCAGACAAAGCTATTTGAATGAAATAAAAGTCATATATATTCTACAAAGCTAATTGAATCAAATGAAAGTCAAACATATTCAAACAAAGCTATTTGAATCAAATGAGAGTCATATACATTCTACAAAGCTAATTGAATAATATGAAAGTCAAACACATTCAAACAAAGCCTTTAAAAATCAAATCAATGTCAAACACATTAAAAAAAAGCTTTTTAATTTAAATGAAAGTCAAACACATTCAAACAAAGCTATATAAATCAAATGAAAGTGAAATGCATTCTACAAAGCTATATAAATCAAATGAAAGTGAAATGCATTCTACAAAGCAAATTGAATCAAATGAAATTCAAAAACATTCAAACAAAGCTATTTGAATCAAATGAAAGTCAAATTCATTGTACAAATCTAATTGAATGAAATGAAAGTCAAACACATTCAAACAAAGCTATTTGAATCAAATGAAAGTCAAACACTTTCAAACAATGCTACTTGAATCAAATGAAAGTCAAATACATTCTACAAAGCTAATTGAATTAAATGAAAGTCAAACACATTCAAACAAAGCTAAATGAATCAAATAAAGTTAAACACATTCAAACAAAGCTAATTGAATCATATGAAAGTCAAACACATTCAAACAAAGCTAATTGAATAAAATGAAAGTCAAACACATTCAATCAAAGCTATTTGAATCAAATGAAAGTCAAATACATTCCACAAAGCTAATTGAATCAAATGAAAGTCAATCACATTCAAACAAAGCTATTTGAATCAAATGAAAGTCAAACACATTCAAACAAAGCTATTTGAATCAAATGAAAGTCAAATACATTCTACAAAGCTAATTGAATCAAATGAAAGTCAAACACATTCAAACAAAGCTATTTGAATCAAATGAAAGTCAAATACATTCTTCAAAGCTAATTGAATTAAATGAAAGTCAAACACATTCAAACAAAGCTAAATGAATCAAATAAAGTTAAACACATTTAAACAAAGCTAATTGAATCATATGAAAGTCAAACACATTCAAACAAAGCTAATTGAATCAAATGAAAGTCAAACACATTCAATCAAAGCTATTTGAATCAAAAAAAGTCAAATGATTGAATCAAATGAAATCAATCACATTCAAACAAAGCTATTTGAATCAAATGAAAGTCAAACACATTCAAACAAAGCTAATTGAATCATATGAAAGTCAACACATTCAAACAAACCTAATAGAATCAAATGAAAATCAAACATATTCAATCAAAGCTATTTGAATCAAATGAAAGTCAAATACATTCTACAAAACTAATTGAATCAAATGAAAGTTAATCACATTCAAACAAAGCTATTTAATCAAATGAAAGTCAAACACATTCGAACAAAGCTAATTGAATCAAATGAAAGTCAAACACGTTCAAACAATGCTTTCAAATCAAATGAAAGTCAAATATATTCTACAAAGCTAATTGAATGAAATGAAAGTCAAACACATTCAACAAAGCTATTTGAATCAAATGAAAGTCAAATACATTCTACAAAGCTAATTGAATCAAATGAAAGTCAAACACATTCAAACAAAGCTATTTGAATCAAATGAGAGTTAAATAAATTCAAACAAAGCTAATTTAATCAAATAAAAGTAAATACATTCAAAGCTAATTGAATCAAATGAAAGTCAAACATATTCATTGAATCAAATGAAGAATCAAATTCAAACACATTCAAACAAAGTATTTGATTCAAATGAAAGTTAAATACATTCTACAAAGCTAATTGAATTAAATGAAAGTCAAACACATTCAAGCAAAGCTAATGAATCAAATGAAAGTCAAACACTTTCAAACAAAGCTAATTGAATCATATGAAAGTCAAATATATTCTACAAAGCTAATTGAATCAAATGAAAGTCAATCACATTCAACAAAGCTATTTGAATCAAATGAAAGTCAAATACATTCTACATAGCTATTTGAATCAAATGAAAGTCAAATACATTCTACAAAGCTATTTGAATCAAATGAGAGTCAAATACATTCAAACAAAGCAAATTAAATCAAATAAGAGTCGAATACATTCAACAAAGCTAATTAAATCAAATGATAGTTAAACACATTCAAACAAAGCTATTTGAATGAAATAAAAGTCATATACATTCTACAAAGCTAATTGAATCAAATGAAATTTACACATATTCAAACAAAGCTATTGAATCAAATGAAAGTCAAACACATTCAATCAAAGCTATTGGAATCAAATGAAAGTCAAATACATTCTACAAACCTAATTTAATCAAATGAAAGTCAATCACATTCAAACAAAGCTATTTGAATCAAATGAAAGTAAAATACATTCTACAAAGCTATTTGAATCAAATGAAAGTCAAATACATTCTACAAAGCTATTTGAATCAAATGAGAGTCAAATACATTCAAACAAAGCAAATTAAATCAAATAAGAGTCGAATACATTCAACAAAGCTAATTGAATCAAATGATAGTGAAACACATTCAGACAAAGCTATTTGAATGAAATAAAAGTCAATATATTCTACAAAGCTAATTGAATCAAATGAAAGTCAAACATATTCAAACAAAGCTATTTGAATCAAATGAGAGTCATATACATTCTACAAAGCTAATTGAATAATATGAAAGTCAAACACATTCAAACAAAGCCTTTAAAATCAAATCAATGTCAAACACATTAAAAAAAAGCTTTTTAATTTAAATGAAAGTCAAACACATTCAAACAAAGCTATATAAATCAAATGAAAGTGAAATGCATTCTACAAAGCTATATAAATCAAATGAAAGTGAAATGCATTCTACAAAGCAAATTGAATCAAATGAAATTCAAAAACATTCAAACAAAGCTATTTGAATCAAATGAAAGTCAAATTCATTGTACAAATCTAATTGAATGAAATGAAAGTCAAACACATTCAAACAAAGCTATTGAATCAAATGAAAGTCAAACACTTTCAAACAATGCTACTTGAATCAAATGAAAGTCAAATACATTCTACAAAGCTAATTGAATTAAATGAAAGTCAAACACATTCAAACAAAGCTAAATGAATCAAATAAAGTTAAACACATTCAAACAAAGCTAATTGAATCATATGAAAGTCAAACACATTCAAACAAAGCTAATTGAATAAAATGAAAGTCAAACACATTCAATCAAAGCTATTTGAATCAAATGAAAGTCAAATACATTCCACAAAGCTACTTGAATCAAATGAAAGTCAATCACATTCAAACAAAGCTATTTGAATCAAATGAAAGTCAAACACATTCAAACAAAGCTATTTGAATCAAATGAAAGTCAATACATTCTACAAAGCTAATTGAATCAAATGAAAGTCAAACACATTCAAACAAAGCTATTTGAATCAAATGAAAGTCAAATACATTCTTCAAAGCTAATTGAATTAAATGAAAGTCAAACACATTCAAAAAGCTAAATGAATCAAATAAAGTTAAACACATTTAAACAAAGCTAATTGAATCATATGAAAGTCAAACACATTCAAACAAAGCTAATTGAATCAAATGAAAGTCAAACACATTCAATCAAAGCTATTTGAATCAAATGAAAGTCAAATACATTCCACAAAGCTAATTGAATCAAATGAAAGTCAATCACATTCAAACAAAGCTATTTGAATCAAATGAAAGTCAAACACATTCAAACAAAGCTAATTGAATCAAATGAAAGTCAAATTCAAACAAAATTCAAACAAACATATTCAATCAAAGCTATTTGAATCAAATGAAAGTCAAATACATTCTACAAAACTAATTGAATCAAATGAAAGTTAATCACATTCAAACAAAGCTATTTAAATCAAATGAAAGTCAAACACATTCGAACAAAGCTAATTGAATCAAATGAAAGTCAAACACGTTCAAACAATGCTTTCAAATCAAATGAAAGTCAAATATATTCTACAAAGCTAATTGAATGAAATGAAAGTCAAACACATTCAAACAAAGCTATTTGAATCAAATGAAAGTCAAATACATTCTACAAAGCTAATTGAATCAAATGAAAGTCAACACATTCAAACAAAGCTATTTGAATCAAATGAGAGTTAAATAAATTCAAACAAAGCTAATTTAATCAAATAAAAGTAAAATACATTCTACAAAGCTAATTGAATCAAATGAAAGTCAAACATATTCAAACAAAGCTATTTGAATCAAATGAAAGTCAAATACATTCTACAAACCTAATTGAGTCAAACACATTCAATTATTTGACTCAAATGAAAGTTAAATACATTCTACAAAGCTAATGAATTAAATGAAAGTCAAACACATTCAAGCAAAGCTAAATGAATCAAATGAAAGTCAAACACTTTCAAACAAAGCTAATTGAATCATATGAAAGTCAAATATATTCACAAAGCTAATTGAATCAAATGAAAGTCAATCACATTCAAACAAAGCTATTTGAATCAAATGAAAGTCAAATACATTCTACATAGCTTTTGAATCAAATGAAAGTCAAATACATTCTACAAAGCTTTTGAATCAAATGAGAGTCAAATACATTCAAAAAAGCAAATTAAATCAAATAAGAGTCGAATACATTCAACAAAGCTAATTAAATCAAATGATAGTTAAACACATTCAAACAAAGCTATTTGAATGAAATAAAAGTCATATACATTCTACAAAGCTAATTGAATCAAATGAAATTTACACAAATTCAAACAAAGCTATTTGAATCAAATGAAAGTCAAACACATTCAATCAAAGCTATTGGAATCAAATGAAAGTCAAATACATTCTACAAACCTAATTTAATCAAATGAAAGTCAATCACATTCAAACAAAGCTATTTGAATCAAATGAAAGCATTCTATATTGAATCAAATGAAAGTCAAATACATTCAAAGCTATTTGAATCAAACAAATACATTCAAACAAAGCAAATTAAATCAAATAAGAGTCGAATACATTCAACAAAGCTAATTGAATCAAATGATAGTGAAACACATTCAGACAAAGCTATTTGAATGAAAAAGTCATATATATTCTACAAAGCTAATTGAATCAAATGAAAGTCAAACATATTCAAACAAAGCTATTTGAATCAAATGAGTCATATACATTCTACAAAGCTAATTGAATAATATGAAAGTCAAACACATTCAAACAAAGCCTTTAAAATCAAATCAATGTCAAACACATTAAAAAAAAGCTTTTTAATTTAAATGAAAGTCACACATTCAAACAAAGCTATATAATCAAATGAAAGTGAAATGCATTCTACAAAGCTATATAAATCAAATGAAAGTGAAATGCATTCTACAAAGCAAATTGAATCAAATGAAATTCAAAAACATTCAAACAAAGCTATTTGAATCAAATGAAAGTCAAATTCATTGTACAAATCTAATTGAATGAAATGAAAGTCAAACACATTCAAACAAAGCTATTTGAATCAAATGAAAGTCAAACACTTTCAAACAATGCTACTTGAATCAAATGAAAGTCAAATACATTCTACAAAGCTAATTGAATTAAATGAAAGTCAAACACATTCAAACAAAGCTAAATGAATCAAATAAAGTTAAACACATTCAAACAAAGCTAATTGAATCATATGAAAGTCAAACATATTCAAACAAAGCTAATTGACTCAAATGAAAGTCAAACACATTCAATCAAAGCTATTTGAATCAAATGAAAGTCAAATACATTCCACAAAGCTAATTGAATCAAATGAAAGCTATTGAATCAAATGAAAGTCAAACACATTCAAACAAAGCTATTTGAATCAAATGAAAGTCAAATACATTCACAAAGCTAATTGAATCAAATGAAAGTCAAACACATTCAAACAAGCTATTTGAATCAAATGAAAGTCAAATACATTCTTCAAAGCTAATTGAATTAAATGAAAGTCAAACACATTCAAACAAAGCTAAATGAATCAAATAAAGTTAAAACATTTAAACAAAGCTAATTGAATCATATGAAAGTCAAACACATTCAAACAAAGCTAATTGAATCAAATGAAAGTCAAACACATTCAATCAAAGCTATTTGAATCAAATGAAAGTCAAATACATTCCACAAAGCTAATTGAATCAAATGAAAGTCAATCACATTCAAACAAAGCTATTTGAATCAAATGAAAGTCAAAACATTCAAACAAAGCTAATTGAATCATATGAAAGTCAAACACATTCAAACAAACCTAATAGAATCAAATGAAAATCAAACATATTCAATCAAAGCTATTTGAATCAAATGAAAGTCAAACATTCTACAAAACTAATTGAATCAAATGAAAGTTAATCACATTCAAACAAAGCTATTTAAATCAAATGAAAGTCAAACACATTCGAACAAAGCTAATTGAATCAAATGAAAGTCAAACACGTTCAAACAATGCTTTCAAATCAAATGAAAGTCAAATATATTCTACAAAGCTAATTGAATGAAATGAAAGTCAAACACATTCAAACAAAGCTATTTGAATCAAATGAGAGTTAAATAAATTCAAACAAAGCTAATTTAATCAAATAAAAGTAAAATACATTCTACAAAGCTAATTGAATCAAATGAAAGTCAAACATATTCAAACAAAGCTATTTGAATCAAATGAAAGTCAAATACATTCTACAAACCTAATTGAGTCAAACACATTCAAACAAAGTTATTTGATTCAAATGAAAGTTAAATACATTCTACAAAGCTAATTGAATTAAATGAAAGTCAAACACATTCAAGCAAAGCTAAATGAATCAAATGAAAGTCAAACACTTTCAAACAAAGCTAATTGAATCATATGAAAGTCAAATATATTCTACAAAGCTAATTGAATCAAATGAAAGTCAATCACATTCAAACAAAGCTATTTGAATCAAATGAAAGTCAAATACATTCTACATAGCTATTTGAATCAAATGAAAGTCAAATACATTCTACAAAGCTTTTGAATCAAATGAAGTCAAATACATTCAAACAAAGCAATTAAACAAATAAGAGTCGAATACATTCAACAAAGCTAATTAAATCAAATGAAGTTAAACACATTCAAACAAAGCTATTTGAATGAAATAAAAGTCATATACATTCTACAAAGCTAATTGAATCAAATGAAATTTACACATATTCAAACAAAGCTATTTGAATCAAATGAAAGTCAAACACATTCAATCAAAGCTATTGGAATCAAATGAAAGTCAAATACATTCTACAAACCTAATTTAATCAAATGAAAGTCAATCACATTCAAACAAAGCTATTTGAATCAAATGAAAGTAAAATACATTCTACAAAGCTATTTGAATCAAATGAAAGTCAAATACATTCTACAAAGCTATTTGAATCAAATGAGAGTCAAATACATTCAAACAAAGCAAATTAAATCAAATAAGAGTCGAATACATTCAACAAAGCTAATTGAATCAAATGATAGTGAAACACATTCAACAAAGCTATTTGAATGAAATAAAAGTCATATATATTCTACAAAGCTAATTGAATCAAATGAAAGTCAAACATATTCAAACAAAGCTATTTGAATCAAATGAGAGTCATATACATTCTACAAAGCTAATTGAATAATATGAAAGTCAAACACATTCAAACAAAGCCTTAAAATCAAATCAATGTCAAACACATTAAAAAAAAGCTTTTAATTTAAATGAAAGTCAAACACATTCAAACAAAGCAAATCAAATGAAAGTGAAATGCATTCTACAAAGCTATATAAATCAAATGAAAGTGAAATGCATTCTACAAAGCAAATTGAATCAAATGAAATTCAAAAACATTCAAACAAAGCTATTTGAATCAAATGAAAGTCAAATTCATTGTACAAATCTAATTGAATGAAATGAAAGTCAAACACATTCAAACAAAGCTATTTGAATCAAATGAAAGTCAAACACTTTCAAACAATGCTACTTGAATCAAATGAAAGTCAAATACATTCTACAAAGCTAATTGAATTAAATGAAAGTCAAACACATTCAAACAAAGCTAAATGAATCAAATAAAGTTAAACACATTCAAACAAAGCTAATTGAATCATATGAAAGTCAAACACATTCAAACAAAGCTAATTGAATCAAATGAAAGTCAAACACATTCAATCAAAGCTATTTGAATCAAATGAAAGTCAAATACATTCCACAAAGCTACTTGAATCAAATGAAAGTCAATCACATTCAAACAAAGCTATTTGAATCAAATGAAAGTCAAACACATTCAAACAAAGCATTTGAATCAAATGAAAGTCAAATACATTCTACAAAGCTAATTGAATCAAATGAAAGTCAAACACATTCAAACAAAGCTATTTGAATCAAATGAAAGTCAAATACATTCTTCAAAGCTAATTGAATTAAAATGAAAGTCAAACACATTCAAACAAAGCTAAATGAATCAAATAAAGTTAAACACATTTAAACAAAGCTAATTGAATCATATGAAAGTCAAACACATTCAAACAAAGCTAATTGAATCAAATGAAAGTCAAACACATTCAATCAAAGCTATTTGAATCAAATGAAAGTCAAATACTTCCACAAAGCTAATTGAATCAAATGAAAGTCAATCACATTCAAACAAAGCTATTTGAATCAAATGAAAGTCAAACACATTCAAACAAAGCTAATTGAATCATATGAAAGTCAAAACACATTCAAACAAACCTAATAGAATCAAATGAAAATCAAACATATTCAATCAAAGCTATTTGAATCAAATGAAAGTCAAATACATTCTACAAAACTAATTGAATCAAATGAAAGTTAATCACATTCAAACAAAGCTATTTAAATCAATGAAAGTCAAACACATTCGAACAAAGCTAATTGAATCAAATGAAAGTCAAACACGTTCAAACAATGCTTTCAAATCAAATGAAAGTCAAATATATTCTACAAAGCTAATTGAATGAAATGAAAGTCAAACACATTCAAACAAAGCTATTTGAATCAAATGAAAGTCAAATACATTCTACAAAGCTAATTGAATCAAATGAAAGTCAAACACATTCAAACAAAGCTATTTGAATCAAATGAGAGTTAAATAAATTCAAACAAAGCTAATTTAATCAAATAAAAGTAAAATACATTCTACAAAGCTAATTGAATCAAATGAAAGTCAAACATATTCAAACAAAGCTATTTGAATCAAATGAAAGTCAAATACATTCTAACAACCTAATTGAATCAAATGAAAGTCAAACACATTCAAACAAGTTATTTGATTCAAATGAAAGTTAAATACATTCTACAAAGCTAATTGAATTAAATGAAAGTCAAACTCATTCAAGCAAAGCTAAATGAATCAAATGAAAGTCAAACACTTTCAAACAAAGCTAATTAAATCATATGAAAGTCAAATATATTCTACAAAGCTAATTGAATCAAATGAAAGTCAATCACATTCAAACAAAGCTATTTGAATCAAATGAAAGTCAAATACATTCTACATAGCTATTTGAATCAAATGAAAGTCAAATACATTCTACAAAGCTATTTGAATCAAATGAGAGTCAAATACATTCAAACAAAGCAAATTAAATCAAATAAGAGTCGAATACATTCAACAAAGCTAATTAAATCAAATGATAGTTAAACACATTCAAACAAAGCTATTTGAATGAAATAAAAGTCATATACATTCTACAAAGCTAATTGAATCAAATGAAATTTACACATATTCAAACAAAGCTATTTGAATCAAATGAAAGTCAAACACATTCAATCAAAAGCTATTGGAATCAAATGAAAGTCAAATACATTCTACAAACCTAATTTAATCAAATGAAAGTCAATCACATTCAAACAAAGCTATTTGAATCAAATGAAAGTAAAATACATTCTACAAAAGCTATTTGAATCAAATGAAAGTCAAATACATTCTACAAAGCTATTTGAATCAAATGAGAGTCAAATACATTCAAACAAAGCAAATTAAATCAAATAAGAGTCGAATACATTCAACAAAGCTAATTGAATCAAATGATAGTGAAACACATTCAGACAAAGCTATTTGAATGAAATAAAAGTCATATATATTCTACAAAGCTAATTGAATCAAATGAAAGTCAAACATATTCAAACAAGCTATTTGAATCAAATGAGAGTCATATACATTCTACAAAGCTAATTGAATAATATGAAAGTCAAACACATTCAAACAAAGCCTTTAAAATCAAATCAATGTCAAACACATTAAAAAAAAGCTTTTTAATTTAAAATGAAAGTCAAACACATTCAAACAAAGCTATATAAATCAAATGAAAGTGAAATGCATTCTACAAAGCTATATAAATCAAATGAAAGTGAAATGCATTCTACAAAGCAAATTGAATCAAATGAAATTCAAAAACATTCAAACAAAGCTATTTGAATCAAATGAAAGTCAAATTCATTGTACAAATCTAATTGAATGAAATGAAAGTCAAACACATTCAAACAAAGCTATTTGAATCAAATGAAAGTCAAACACTTTCAAACAATGCTACTTGAATCAAATGAAAGTCAAATACATTCTACAAAGCTAATTGAATTAAATGAAAGTCAAACACATTCAAACAAAGCTAAATGAATCAAATAAAGTTAAACACATTCAAACAAAGCTAATTGAATCATATGAAAGTCAAACACATTCAACAAAGCTAATTGAATAAAATGAAAGTCAAACACATTCAATCAAAGCTATTTGAATCAAATGAAAGTCAAATACATTCCACAAAGCTACTTGAATCAAATGAAAGTCAATCACATTCAAACAAAGCTATTTGAATCAAATGAAAGTCAAACACATTCAAACAAAGCATTTGAATCAAATGAAAGTCAAATACATTCTAACAAAGCTAATTGAATCAAATGAAAGTCAAACACATTCAAACAAAGCTATTTGAATCAAATGAAAGTCAAATACATTCTTCAAAGCTAATTGAATTAAATGAAAGTCAAACACATTCAAACAAAGCTAAAATGAATCAAATAAAGTTAAACACATTTAAACAAAGCTAATTGAATCATATGAAAGTCAAACACATTCAAACAAAGCTAATTGAATCAAATGAAAGTCAAACAACATTCAATCAAAGCTATTTGAATCAAATGAAAGTCAAATACTTCCACAAAGCTAATTGAATCAAATGAAAGTCAATCACATTCAAACAAAGCTATTTGAATCAAATGAAAGTCAAACACATTCAAACAAAGCTAATTGAATCATATGAAAGTCAAACACATTCAAACAAACCTAATAGAATCAAATGAAAATCAAACATATTCAATCAAAGCTATTTGAATCAAATGAAAGTCAATACATTCTACAAAACTAATTGAATCAAATGAAAGTTAATCACATTCAAACAAAGCTATTTAAATCAAATGAAAGTCAAACACATTCGAACAAAGCTAATTGAATCAAATGAAAGTCAAACACGTTCAAACAATGCTTTCAAATCAAATGAAAGTCAAATATATTCTACAAAGCTAATTGAATGAAATGAAAGTCAAACACATTCAAACAAAGCTATTTGAATCAAATGAAAGTCAAATACATTCTACAAAGCTAATTGAATCAAATGAAAGTCAAACACATTCAAACAAAGCTATTTGAATCAAATGAGAGTTAAATAAATTCAAACAAAGCTAATTTAATCAAATAAAAGTAAAATACATTCTACAAAGCTAATTGAATCAAATGAAAGTCAAACATATTCAAACAAAGCTATTTGAATCAAATGAAAGTCAAATACATTCTACAAACCTAATTGAATCAAATGAAAGTCAAACACATTCAAACAAAGTTATTTGATTCAAATGAAAGTTAAATACATTCTACAAAGCTAATTGAATTAAATGAAAGTCAAACTCATTCAAGCAAAGCTAAATGAATCAAATGAAAGTCAAACACTTTCAAACAAAGCTAATTAAATCATATGAAAGTCAAATATATTCTACAAAGCTAATTGAATCAAATGAAAGTCAATCACATTCAAACAAAGCTATTTGAATCAAATGAAAGTCAAATACATTCTACATAGCTATTTGAATCAAATGAAAGTCAAATACATTCTACAAAGCTATTTGAATCAAATGAGAGTCAAATACATTCAAACAAAGCAAATTAAATCAAATAAGAGTCGAATACATTCAACAAAGCTAATTAAATCAAATGATAGTTAAACACATTCAAACAAAGCTATTTGAATGAAATAAAAGTCATATACATTCTACAAAGCTAATTGAATCAAATGAAATTTACACATATTCAAACAAAGCTATTTGAATCAAATGAAAGTCAAACACATTCAATCAAAGCTATTGGAATCAAATGAAAGTCAAATACATTCTACAAACCTAATTTAATCAAATGAAAGTCAATCACATTCAAACAAAGCTATTTGAATCAAATGAAAGTAAAATACATTCTACAAAGCTATTTGAATCAAATGAAAGTCAAATACATTCTACAAAGCTATTTGAATCAAATGAGAGTCAAAATACATTCAAACAAAGCAAATTAAATCAAATAAGAGTCGAATACATTCAACAAAGCTAATTGAATCAAATGATAGTGAAACACATTCAGACAAAGCTATTTGAATGAAATAAAAGTCATATATATTCTACAAAGCTAATTGAATCAAATGAAAGTCAAACATATTCAAACAAAGCTATTTGAATCAAATGAGAGTCATATACATTCTACAAAGCTAATTGAATAATATGAAAGTCAAACACATTCAAACAAAGCCTTTAAAATCAAATCAATGTCAAACACATTAAAAAAAAAGCTTTTTAATTTAAATGAAAGTCAAACACATTCAAACAAAGCTATATAAATCAAATGAAAGTGAAATGCATTCTACAAAGCTATATAAATCAAATGAAAGTGAAATGCATTCTACAAAGCAAATTGAATCAAATGAAATTCAAAAACATTCAAACAAAGCTATTTGAATCAAATGAAAGTCAAATTCATTGTACAAATCTAATTGAATGAAATGAAAGTCAAACACATTCAAACAAAGCTATTTGAATCAAATGAAAGTCAAACACTTTCAAACAATGCTACTTGAATCAAATGAAAGTCAAATACATTCTACAAAGCTAATTGAATTAAATGAAAGTCAAACACATTCAAACAAAGCTAAATGAATCAAATAAAGTTAAACACATTCAAACAAAGCTAATTGAATCATATGAAAGTCAAACACATTCAAACAAAGCTAATTGAATAAAATGAAAGTCAAACACATTCAATCAAAGCTATTTGAATCAAATGAAAGTCAAATACATTCCACAAAGCTACTTGAATCAAATGAAAGTCAATCACATTCAAACAAAGCTATTTGAATCAAATGAAAGTCAAACACATTCAAACAAAGCTATTTGAATCAAATGAAAGTCAAATACATTCTACAAAGCTAATTGAATCAAATGAAAGTCAAACACATTCAAACAAAGCTATTTGAATCAAATGAAAGTCAAATACATTCTTCAAAGCTAATTGAATTAAATGAAAGTCAAACACATTCAAACAAAGCTAAATGAATCAAATAAAGTTAAACACATTTAAACAAAGCTAATTGAATCATATGAAAGTCAAACACATTCAAACAAAGCTAATTGAATCAAATGAAAGTCAAACACATTCAATCAAAGCTATTTGAATCAAATGAAAGTCAAATACTTCCACAAAGCTAATTGAATCAAATGAAAGTCAATCACATTCAAACAAAGCTATTTGAATCAAATGAAAGTCAAACACATTCAAACAAAGCTAATTGAATCATATGAAAGTCAAACACATTCAAACAAAACCTAATAGAATCAAATGAAAATCAAAACATATTCAATCAAAGCTATTTGAATCAAATGAAAGTCAAATACATTCTACAAAACTAATTGAATCAAATGAAAGTTAATCACATTCAAAACAAAGCTATTTAAATCAAATGAAAGTCAAACACATTCGAACAAAGCTAATTGAATCAAATGAAAGTCAAAACACGTTCAAACAATGCTTTCAAATCAAATGAAAGTCAAATATATTCTACAAAGCTAATTGAATGAAATGAAAGTCAAACACATTCAAACAAAGCTATTTTGAATCAAATGAAAGTCAAATACATTCTACAAAGCTAATTGAATCAAATGAAAGTCAAACACATTCAAACAAAGCTATTTGAATCAAATGAGAGTTAAATAAATTCAAACAAAGCTAATTTAATCAAATAAAAGTAAAATACATTCTACAAAGCTAATTGAATCAAATGAAAGTCAAACATATTCAAACAAAAGCTATTTGAATCAAATGAAAGTCAAATTACATTCTACAAACCTAATTGAATCAAATGAAAGTCAAACACATTCAAACAAAGTATTTGATTCAAATGAAAGTTAAATACATTCTACAAAGCTAATTGAATTAAATGAAAGTCAAACTCATTCAAGCAAAGCTAAATGAATCAAATGAAAGTCAAAACACTTTCAAACAAAGCTAATTGAAATCATATGAAAGTCAAATATATTCTACAAAGCTAATTGAATCAAATGAAAGTCAATCACATTCAAACAAAGCTATTTGAATCAAATGAAAGTCAAATACATTCTACATAGCTATTTGAATCAAATGAAAGTCAAATACATTCTACAAAGCTTATTTGAATCAAAATGAGAGTCAAATACATTCAAACAAAGCAAATTAAATCAAATAAGAGTCGAATACATTCAACAAAGCTAATTAAATCAAATGATAGTTAAAACACATTCAAACAAAGCTATTTGAATGAAATAAAAGTCATATACATTCTACAAAGCTAATTGAATCAAATGAAATTTACACATATTCAAAACAAAGCTATTTGAATCAAATGAAAGTCAAACACATTCAATCAAAGCTATTGGAATCAAATGAAAGTCAAATACATTCTACAAACCTAATTTAATCAAATGAAAGTCAATCACATTCAAACAAAAGCTATTTGAATCAAATGAAAGTAAAAATACATTCTACAAAGCTATTTGAATCAAATGAAAGTCAAATACATTCTACAAAGCTATTTGAATCAAATGAGAGTCAAATACATTCAAACAAAGCAAATTAAATCAAATAAGAGTCGAATACATTCAACAAAGCTAATTGAATCAAATGATAGTGAAACACATTCAGACAAAGCTATTTGAATGAAATAAAAGTCATATATATTCTACAAAGCTAATTGAATCAAATGAAAGTCAAACATATTCAAACAAAGCTATTTGAATCAAATGAGAGTCATATACATTCTACAAAGCTAATTGAATAATATGAAAAGTCAAACACATTCAAACAAAGCCTTTAAAATCAAATCAATGTCAAACACATTAAAAAAAAGCTTTTTAATTTAAATGAAAGTCAAACACATTCAAAACAAAGCTATATAAATCAAATGAAAGTGAAATGCATTCTACAAAGCTATATAAATCAAATGAAAAGTGAAATGCATTCTAACAAAGCAAATTGAAATCAAATGAAATTCAAAAACATTCAAACAAAGCTATTTGAATCAAATGAAAGTCAAATTCATTGTACAAATCTAATTGAATGAAATGAAAGTCAAACACATTCAAACAAAGCTATTTGAATCAAATGAAAGTCAAACACTTTTCAAACAATGCTACTTGAATCAAATGAAAGTCAAATACATTCTACAAAGCTAATTGAATTAAATGAAAGTCAAACACATTCAAACAAAGCTAAATGAATCAAATAAAGTTAAACACATTCAAACAAAGCTAATTGAATCATATGAAAGTCAAACACATTCAAAACAAAGCTAATTGAATAAAATGAAAGTCAAACACATTCAATCAAAGCTATTTTGAATCTAAATGAAAGTCAAATACATTCCACAAAGCTACTTGAATCAAATGAAAGTCAATCACATTCAAACAAAGCTATTTGAATCAAATGAAAGTCAAACACATTCAAACAAGCTATTTGAATCAAATGAAAGTCAAATACATTCTACAAAGCTAATTGAATCAAATGAAAGTCAAACACATTCAAACAAAGCTATTTGAATCAAATGAAAGTCAAATACATTCTTCAAAGCTAATTGAATTAAATGAAAGTCAAACACATTCAAACAAAGCTAAATGAATCAAATAAAGTTAAACACATTTAAACAAAGCTAATTGAATCATATGAAAGTCAAACACATTCAAACAAAGCTAATTGAATCAAATGAAAGTCAAACACATTCAATCAAGCTATTTGAATCAAATGAAAGTCAAATACTTCCACAAAGCTAATTGAATCAAATGAAAGTCAATCACATTCAAACAAAGCTATTTGAATCAAATGAAAGTCAAACACATTCAAACAAAGCTAATTGAATCATATGAAAGTCAAACACATTCAAACAAACCTAATAGAATCAAATGAAAATCAAACATATTCAATCAAAGCTATTTGAATCAAATGAAAGTCAAATACATTCTACAAAACTAATTGAATCAAATGAAAGTTAATCACATTCAAACAAAGCTATTTAAATCAAATGAAAGTCAAACACATTCGAACAAAGCTAATTGAATCAAATGAAAGTCAAACACGTTCAAACAATGCTTTCAAATCAAATGAAAGTCAAATATATTCTACAAAGCTAATTGAATGAAATGAAAGTCAAACACATTCAAACAAAGCTATTTGAATCAAATGAAAGTCAAATACATTCTACAAAGCTAATTGAATCAAATGAAAGTCAAACACATTCAAACAAAGCTATTTGAATCAAATGAGAGTTAAATAAATTCAAACAAAGCTAATTTAATCAAATAAAAGTAAAATACATTCTACAAAGCTAATTGAATCAAATGAAAGTCAAACATATTCAAACAAAAGCTATTTGAATCAAATGAAAGTCAAATACATTCTACAAACCTAATTGAGTCAAACACATTCAAACAAAGTTATTTGATTCAAATGAAAGTTAAATACATTCTACAAAGCTAATTGAATTAAATGAAAGTCAAACTCATTCAAGCAAAGCTAAATGAATCAAATGAAAGTCAAACACTTTCAAACAAAGCTAATTAAATCATATGAAAGTCAAATATATTCTACAAAGCTAATTGAATCAAATGAAAGTCAATCACATTCAAACAAAGCTATTTGAATCAAATGAAAGTCAAATACATTCTACATAGCTATTTGAATCAAATGAAAGTCAAATACATTCTACAAAGCTATTTTGAATCAAATGAGAGTCAAATACATTCAAACAAAGCAAATTAAATCAAATAAGAGTCGAATACATTCAACAAAGCTAATTAAATCAAATGATAGTTAAACACATTCAAACAAAGCTATTTGAATGAAATAAAAGTCATATACATTCTACAAAGCTAATTGAATCAAATGAAATTTACACATATTCAAACAAAGCTATTTGAATCAAATGAAAGTCAAACACATTCAATCAAAGCTATTGGAATCAAATGAAAGTCAAATACATTCTACAAACCTAATTTAATCAAAATGAAAGTCAATCACATTCAAACAAAGCTATTTGAATCAAATGAAAGTAAAATACATTCTACAAAGCTATTTGAATCAAATGAAAGTCAAATACATTCTACAAAGCTATTTGAATCAAATGAGAGTCAAATACATTCAAACAAAGCAAATTAAATCAAATAAGAGTCGAATACATTCAACAAAGCTAATTGAATCAAATGATAGTGAAACACATTCAGACAAAGCTATTTGAATGAAATAAAAGTCATATATATTCTACAAAGCTAATTGAATCAAATGAAAGTCAAACATATTCAAACAAAGCTATTTGAATCAAATGAGAGTCATATACATTCTACAAAGCTAATTGAATAATATGAAAGTCAAACACATTCAAACAAAGCCTTTAAAATCAAATCAATGTCAAACACATTAAAAAAAAGCTTTTTAATTTAAATGAAAGTCAAACACATTCAAACAAAGCTATATAAATCAATGAAAGTGAAATGCATTCTACAAAGCTATATAAATCAAATGAAAGTGAAATGCATTCTACAAAGCAAATTGAATCAAATGAAATTCAAAACATTCAAACAAAGCTATTTGAATCAAATGAAAGTCAAATTCATTGTACAAATCTAATTGAATGAAATGAAAGTCAAACACATTCAAACAAAGCTATTTGAATCAAATGAAAGTCAAACACTTTCAAACAATGCTACTTGAATCAAATGAAAGTCAAATACATTCTACAAAGCTAATTGAATTAAATGAAAGTCAAACACATTCAAACAAAGCTAAATGAATCAAATAAAGTTAAACACATTCAAACAAAGCTAATTGAATCATATGAAAGTCAAACACATTCAAACAAAGCTAATTGAATAAAATGAAAGTCAAACACATTCAATCAAAGCTATTTGAATCAAATGAAAGTCAAATACATTCCACAAAGCTACTTGAATCAAATGAAAGTCAATCACATTCAAACAAAAGCTATTTGAATCAAATGAAAGTCAAACACATTCAAACAAAGCTATTTTGAATCAAATGAAAGTCAAATACATTCTACAAAGCTAATTGAATCAAATGAAAGTCAAACACATTCAAACAAAGCTATTTGAATCAAATGAAAGTCAAATACATTCTTCAAAGCTAATTGAATTAAATGAAAGTCAAACACATTCAAACAAAGCTAAATGAATCAAATAAAGTTAAACACATTTAAACAAAGCTAATTGAATCATATGAAAGTCAAACACATTCAAACAAAGCTAATTGAATCAAATGAAAGTCAAACACATTCAATCAAAGCTATTTGAATCAAATGAAAGTCAAATACTTCCACAAAGCTAATTGAATCAAATGAAAGTCAATCACATTCAAACAAAGCTATTTGAATCAAATGAAAGTCAAACACATTCAAACAAAGCTAATTGAATCATATGAAAGTCAAACACATTCAAACAAACCTAATAGAATCAAATGAAAATCAAACATATTCAATCAAAGCTATTTGAATCAAATGAAAGTCAAATACATTCTACAAAACTAATTGAATCAAATGAAAGTTAATCACATTCAAACAAAGCTATTTAAATCAAATGAAAGTCAAACACATTCGAACAAAGCTAATTGAATCAAATGAAAGTCAAACACGTTCAAACAATGCTTTCAAATCAAATGAAAGTCAAAATATATTCTACAAAGCTAATTGAATGAAATGAAAGTCAAAACACATTCAAACAAAGCTATTTGAATCAAATGAAAGTCAAATACATTCTACAAAGCTAATTGAATCAAATGAAAGTCAAACACATTCAAACAAAGCTATTTTGAATCAAATGAGAGTTAAATAAATTCAAACAAAGCTAATTTAATCAAATAAAAGTAAAATACATTCTACAAAGCTAATTGAATCAAATGAAAGTCAAACATATTCAAACAAAGCTATTTGAATCAAATGAAAGTCAAATACATTCTACAAACCTAATTGAATCAAAAAGTCAAACATTCAAACAAAGTTATTTGATTCAAATGAAAGTTAAATACATTCTACAAAGCTAATTGAATTAAATGAAAGTCAAACACATTCAAGCAAAGCTAAATGAATCAAATGAAAGTCAAACACTTTAAACAAAGCTAATTAAATCATATGAAAGTCAATAATATATCTACAAAGCTAATTGAATCAAATGAAAGTCAATCACATTCAACAAAGCTATTTGAATCAAATGAAAGTCAATACATTCAAACAAGCTATTTGAATCAAATGAAAGTCAAATACATTCTAAAAGCTATTTGAATCAAATGAGAGTCAAATACATTCAAACAAAGCAAATTAAATCAAATAAGAGTCGAATACATTCAACAAAGCTAATTAAATCAAATGATAGTTAAACACATTCAAACAAAGCTATTTGAATGAAATAAAAGTCATATACATTCTACAAAGCTAATTGAATCAAATGAAATTTACACATATTCAAACAAAGCTATTTGAATCAAATGAAAGTCAAACACATTCAATCAAAGCTATTGGAATCAAATGAAAGTCAAATACATTCTACAACCTAATTTAATCAAATGAAAGTCAATCATTCAAACAAAGCTATTTGAATCAAATGAAAGTGCTATTGAATCAAATGAAAGTCAAATACATTCTACAAAGCTATTTGAATCAAATGAGAGTCAAATACATTCAAAACAAAGCAAATTAAATCAAATAAGAGTCGAATACATTCAACAAAGCTAATTGAATCAAATGATAGTGAAACACATTCAGACAAAGCTATTTGAATGAAATAAAAGTCATATATATCTACAAAGCTAATTGAATCAAATGAAAGTCAAACATATTCAAACAAAGCTATTTGAATCAAATGAGAGTCATATACATTCTACAAAGCTAATTGAATAATATGAAAGTCAAACACATTCAAACAAAGCCTTTAAAATCAAATCAATGTCAAACACATTAAAAAAAAGCTTTTTAATTTAAATGAAAGTCAAACACATTCAAACAAAGCTATATAAATCAAATGAAAGTGAAATGCATTCTACAAAGCTATATAAATCAAATGAAAGTGAAATGCATTCTACAAAGCAAATTGAATCAAATGAAATTCAAAAACATTCAAACAAAGCTATTTGAATCAAATGAAAGTCAAATTCATTGTACAAATCTAATTGAATGAAATGAAAGTCAAACACATTCAAACAAAGCTATTTGAATCAAATGAAAGTCAAACACTTTCAAACAATGCTACTTGAATCAAATGAAAGTCAAATACATTCTACAAAGCTAATTGAATTAAATGAAAGTCAAACACATTCAAACAAAGCTAAATGAATCAAATAAAGTTAAAACACATTCAAACAAAGCTAATTGAATCATATGAAAGTCAAACACATTCAAACAAAGCTAATTGAATAAAATGAAAGTCAAACACATTCAATCAAAGCTATTTGAATCAAATGAAAGTCAAATACATTCCACAAAGCTAATTGAATCAAATGAAAGTCAATCACATTCAAACAAAGCTATTTGAATCAAATGAAAGTCAAACACATTCAAACAAAGCATTTGAATCAAATGAAAGTCAAATACATTCTACAAAGCTAATTGAATCAAATGAAAGTCAAACACATTCAAACAAAGCTATTTGAATCAAATGAAAGTCAAATACATTCTTCAAAGCTAATTGAATAAATGAAAGTCAAACACATTCAACAAAGCTAAATGAATCAAATAAAGTTAAACACATTTAAACAAAGCTAATTGAATCAAACACATTCAAACAAAGCTAATTGAATCAAATGAAATCAGCTCCACAAAGCTAATTGAATCAAATGAAAGTCAACATTCAAACAAAGCTATTTGAATCAAATGAAAGTCAAAGCTAATTCAATGAATCAAATTCAAACAAAGAATCAAATGAAAGCTATTTGAATCAAATGAAAGTCAAATACATTCTACAAAACTAATTGAATCAAATGAAAGTTAATCACATTCAAACAAAGCTATTTAAATCAAATGAAAGTCAAACACATTCGAACAAAGCTAATTGAATCAAATGAAAGTCAAACACGTTCAAACAATGCTTTCAAATCAAATGAAAGTCAAATATATTCTACAAAGCTAATTGAATGAAATGAAAGTCAAACACATTCAAACAAAGCTATTTGAATCAAATGAAAGTCAAATACATTCTACAAAATTGAATCAAATGAAAGTCAAACACATTCAAACAAGCTATTTGAATCAAATGAGAGTTAAATAAATTCAAACAAAGCTAATTTAATCAAATAAAAGTAAAATACATTCTACAAAGCTAATTGAATCAAATGAAAGTCAAACATATTCAAACAAAGCTTTTGAATCAAATGAAAGTCAAATACATTCTACAAACTAATTGAATCAAATGAAAGTCAAACACATTCAAACAAAGTTATTTGATTCAAATGAAAGTTAAATACATTCTACAAAGCTAATTGAATTAAATGAAAGTCAAACACATTCAAGCAAAGCTAAATGAATCAAATGAAAGTCAAACACTTTCAAACAAAGCTAATTAAATCATATGAAAGTCAAATATATTCTACAAAGCTAATTGAATCAAATGAAAGTCAATCACATTCAAACAAAGCTATTTGAATCAAATGAAAGTCAAATACATTCTACATAGCTATTTGAATCAAATGAAAGTCAAATAATTCTACAAAGCTTTGAATCAAATGAGAGTCAAATACATTCAAACAAAGCAAATTAAATCAAATAAGAGTCGAATACATTCAACAAAGCTAATTAAATCAAATGATAGTTAAACACATTCAAACAAAGCTATTTGAATGAAATAAAAGTCATATACATTCTACAAAGCTAATTGAATCAAATGAAATTTACACATATTCAAACAAAGCTATTTGAATCAAATGAAAGTCAAACACATTCAATCAAAGCTATTGAATCAAATGAAAGTCAAATACATTCTACAAACCTAATTTAATCAAATGAAAGTCAATCACATTCAAACAAAGCTATTTGAATCAAATGAAAGTAAAATACATTCTACAAAGCTATTTGAATCAAATGAAAGTCAAATACATTCTACAAAGCTATTTGAATCAAATGAGAGTCAAATACATTCAAACAAAGCAAATTAAATCAAATAAGAGTCGAATACATTCAACAAAGCTAATTGAATCAAATGATAGTGAAACACATTCAGACAAAGCTATTTGAATGAAATAAAAGTCATATATATTCTACAAAGCTAATTGAATCAAATGAAAGTCAAACATATTCAAACAAAGCTATTTGAATCAAATGAGAGTCATATACATTCTACAAAGCTAATTGAATAATATGAAAGTCAAACACATTCAAACAAAGCCTTTAAAATCAAATCAATGTCAAACACATTAAAAAAAGCTTTTTAATTTAAATGAAAGTCAAACACATTCAAACAAAGCTATATAAATCAAATGAAAGTGAAATGCATTCTACAAAGCTATATAAATCAAATGAAAGTGAAATGCATTCTACAAAGCAAATTGAATCAAATGAAATTCAAAACATTCAAACAAAGCTATTTGAATCAAATGAAAGTCAAATTCATTGTACAAATCTAATTGAATGAAATGAAAGTCAAACACATTCAAACAAAGCTATTTGAATCAAATGAAAGTCAAACACTTTCAAACAATGCTACTTGAATCAAATGAAAGTCAAATACATTCTACAAAGCTAATTGAATTAAATGAAAGTCAAACACATTCAAACAAAGCTAAATGAATCAAATAAAGTTAAACACATTCAAACAAAGCTAATTGAATCATATGAAAGTCAAACACATTCAAACAAAGCTAATTGAATAAAATGAAAGTCAAAACATTCAATCAAAGCTATTTGAATCAAATGAAAGTCAAATACATTCCACAAAGCTAATTGAATCAAATGAAAGTCAATCACATTCAAACAAAGCTATTTGAATCAAATGAAAGTCAAACACATTCAACAAAGCTATTTGAATCAAATGAAAGTCAAATACATTCTACAAAGCTAATTGAATCAAATGAAAGTCAAACACATTCAAACAAAGCTATTTGAATCAAATGAAAGTCAAATACATTCTTCAAAGCTAATTGAATTAAATGAAAGTCAAACACATTCAAACAAAGCTAAATGAATCAAATAAAGTTAAACACATTTAAACAAAGCTAATTGAATCATATGAAAGTCAAACACATTCAAACAAAGCTAATTGAATCAAATGAAAGTCAAACACATTCAATCAAAGCTATTTGAATCAAATGAAAGTCAAATACTTCCACAAAGCTAATTGAATCAAATGCTATTTGAATCAAATGAAGTCAAACACATTCAAACAAAGCTAATTGAATCAATGAAAGTCAAACACATTCAAACAAAGAATCAAATGAAAATCAAACATATTCAATCAAAGCTATTTGAATCAAATGAAAGTCAAATACATTCTACAAAACTAATTGAATCAAATGAAAGTTAATCACATTCAAACAAAGCTATTTAAATCAAATGAAAGTCAAACACATTCGAACAAAGCTAATTGAATCAAATGAAAGTCAAACACGTTCAAACAATGCTTTCAAATCAAATGAAAGTCAAATATATTCTACAAAGCTAATTGAATGAAATGAAAGTCAAACACATTCAAACAAAGCTATTTGAATCAAATGAAAGTCAAATACATTCTACAAAGCTAATTGAATCAAATGAAAGTCAAACACATTCAAACTATTTGAATCAAATGAGAGTTAAATAAATTCAAACAAAGCTAATTTAATCAAATAAAAGTAAAATACATTCTACAAAGCTAATTGAATCAAATGAAAGTCAAACATATTCAAACAAAGCTATTTGAATCAAATGAAAGTCAAATACATTCTACAAACCTAATTGAATCAAATGAAAGTCAAACACATTCAAACAAAGTTATTTGATTCAAATGAAAGTTAAATACATTTACAAAGCTAATTGAATTAAATGAAAGTCAAACACATTCAAGCAAAGCTAAATGAATCAAATGAAAGTCAAACACTTTCAAACAAAGCTAATTAAATCATATGAAAGTCAAATATATTCTACAAAGCTAATTGAATCAAATGAAAGTCAATCACATTCAAACAAAGCTATTTGAATCAAATGAAAGTCAAATACATTCTACAAGCTATTTGAATCAAATGAAAGTCAAATACATTCTACAAAGCTATTTGAATCAAATGAGAGTCAAATACATTCAAAAAGCAAATTAAATCAAATAAGAGTCGAATACATTCAACAAAGCTAAATCAAATGATAGTTAAACACATTCAAACAAAGCTATTTGAATGAAATAAAAGTCATATACATTCTACAAAGCTAATTGAATCAAATGAAATTTACACATATTCAAACAAAGCTATTTGAATCAAATGAAAGTCAAACACATTCAATCAAAGCTATTGGAATCAAATGAAAGTCAAATACATTCTACAAACTAATTTAATCAAATGAAAGTCAATCACATTCAAACAAAGCTATTTGAATCAAATGAAAGTAAAATACATTCTACAAAGCTATTTGAATCAAATGAAAGTCAAATACATTCTACAAAGCTATTTGAATCAAATGAGAGTCAAATACATTCAAACAAAGCAAATTAAATCAAATAAGAGTCGAATACATTCAACAAAGCTAATTGAATCAAATGATAGTGAAACACATTCAGACAAAGCTATTTGAATGAAATAAAAGTCATATATATTCTACAAAGCTAATTGAATCAAATGAAAGTCAAACATATTCAAACAAAGCTATTTGAATCAAATGAGAGTCATATACATTCTACAAAGCTAATTGAATAATATGAAAGTCAAACACATTCAAACAAAGCCTTTAAAATCAAATCAATGTCAAACACATTAAAAAAAAGCTTTTTAATTTAAATGAAAGTCAAACACATTCAAACAAAGCTATATAAATCAAATGAAAGTGAAATGCATTCTACAAAGCTATATAAATCAAATGAAAGTGAAATGCATTCTACAAAGCAAATTGAATCAAATGAAATTCAAAAACATTCAAACAAAGCTATTTGAATCAAATGAAAGTCAAATTCATTGTACAAATCTAATTGAATGAAATGAAAGTCAAACACATTCAAACAAAGCTATTTGAATCAAATGAAAGTCAAACACTTCAAACAATGCTACTTGAATCAAATGAAAGTCAAATACATTCTACAAAGCTAATTGAATTAAATGAAAGTCAAACACATTCAAACAAAGCTAAATGAATCAAATAAAGTTAAACACATTCAAACAAAGCTAATTGAATCATATGAAAGTCAAACACATTCAAACAAAGCTAATTGAATAAATGAAAGTCAAACACATTCAAGCTATTTGAATCAAATGAAAGTCAAATACATTCACAAAGCTATTGAATCAAATTCAGAATCAAATGAAAGTCAGCTATTAATCAAATGAAAGTCAAACATTGAATCAAATGAAAGTCAAACACATTCAAACAAAGCTATTTGAATCAAATGAAAGTCAAATACATTCTTCAAAAGCTAATTGAATTAAATGAAAGTCAAACACATTCAAACAAAGCTAAATGAATCAAATAAAGTTAAACACATTTAAACAAAGCTAATTGAATCATATGAAAGTCAAACACATTCAAACAAAGCTAATTGAATCAAATGAAAGTCAAACACATTCAATCAAAGCTATTTGAATCAAATGAAAGTCAAATACATTCCACAAAGCTAATTGAATCAAATGAAAGTCAATCACATTCAAACAAAGCTATTTGAATCAAATGAAAGTCAAACACATTCAAACAAAGCTAATTGAATCATAATGAAAGTCAAACACATTCAAACAAAATTCAAATGAAAATCAAACATATTCAATCAAAGCTATTTGAATCAAATGAAAGTCAAATACATTCTACAAAACTAATTGAATCAAATGAAAGTTAATCACATTCAAAAAGCTATTTAATCAAATGAAAGTCAAACATTCGAACAAAGCTAATTGAATCAAATGAAAGTCAAACACGTTCAAACAATGCTTTCAATCAAATGAAAGTCAAGCTAATTCAATTCAAACAAAGCTATTTGAATCAAATGAAAGTCAAATACATTCTACAAAGCTAATTGAATCAAATGAAAGTCAAACACATTCAAACAAAGCTATTTGAATCAAATGAGAGTTAAATAAATTCAAACAAAGCTAATTTAATCAAAAAAGTAAAATACATTCTACAAAGCTAATTGAATCAAATGAAAGTCAAACATATTCAAACAAAGCTATTTGAATCAAATGAAAGTCAAATACATTCTACAAACCTAATTGAGTCAAACACATTCAAACAAAGTTATTTGACTCAAATGAAAGTTAAATACATTCTACAAAGCTAATGAATTAAATGAAAGTCAAACACATTCAAGCAAAGCTAAATGAATCAAATGAAAGTCAAACACTTTCAAACAAAGCTATTGAATCATATGAAAGTCAAATATATTCTACAAAGCTAATTGAATCAAATGAAAGTCAATCACATTCAAACAAAGCTATTTGAATCAAATGAAAGTCAAATACATTCTACATAGCTATTTGAATCAAATGAAAGTCAAATACATTCTACAAAGCTTTTGAATCAAATGAGAGTCAAATACATTCAAACAAAGCAAATTAAATCAAATAAGAGTCGAATACATTCAACAAAGCTAATTAAATCAAATGATAGTTAAACACATTCAAACAAAGCTTTTGAATGAAATAAAAGTCATATACATTCTACAAAGCTAATTGAATCAAATGAAATTTACACAAATTCAAACAAAGCTATTTGAATCAAATGAAAGTCAAACACATTCAATCAAAGCTATTGGAATAAATGAAAGTCAAATACATTCTACAAACCTAATTTTAATCAAATGAAAGTCAATCACATTCAAACAAAGCTATTTGAATCAAATGAAAGTAAAATACATTCTACAAAGCTATTTGAATCAAATGAAAGTCAAATACATTCTACAAAGCTATTTGAATCAAATGAGAGTCAAATACATTCAAACAAAGCAAATTAAATCAAATAAGAGTCGAATACATTCAACAAAGCTAATTGAATCAAATGATAGTGAAACACATTCAGACAAAGCTATTTGAATGAAATAAAAGTCATATATATTCTACAAAGCTAATTGAATCAAATGAAAGTCAAACATATTCAAACAAAGCTATTTGAATCAAATGAGAGTCATATACATTCTACAAAGCTAATTGAATAATATGAAAGTCAAACACATTCAAACAAAGCCTTTAAAATCAAATCAATGTCAAACACATTAAAAAAAAGCTTTTTAATTTAAATGAAAGTCACACATTCAAACAAAGCTATATAAATCAAATGAAAGTGAAATGCATTCTACAAAGCTATATAAATCAAATGAAAGTGAAATGCATTCTACAAAGCAAATTGAATCAAATGAAATTCAAAAACATTCAAACAAAGCTATTTGAATCAAATGAAAGTCAAATTCATTGTACAAATCTAATTGAATGAAATGAAAGTCAAACACATTCAAACAAAGCTATTTGAATCAAATGAAAGTCAAACACTTTCAAACAATGCTACTTGAATCAAATGAAAGTCAAATACATTCTACAAAGCTAATTGAATTAAATGAAAGTCAAACACATTCAAAAAAGCTAAATGAATCAAATAAAGTTAAACACATTCAAACAAAGCTAATTGAATCATATGAAAGTCAAACACATTCAAACAAAGCTAATTGAATCAAATGAAAGTCAAACACATTCAATCAAAGCTATTTGAATCAAATGAAAGTCAAATACATTCCACAAAGCTAATTGAATCAAATGAAAGTCAATCACATTCAAACAAAGCTATTTGAATCAAATGAAAGTCAAACACATTCAAACAAAGCTATTTGAATCAAATGAAAGTCAAATACATTCTACAAAGCTAATTGAATCAAATGAAAGTCAAACACATTCAAACAAAGCTATTTGAATCAAATGAAAGTCAAATACATTCTTCAAAGCTAATTGAATTAAATGAAAGTCAAACACATTCAAACAAAGCTAAATGAATCAAATAAAGTTAAACACATTTAAACAAAGCTAATTGAATCATATGAAAGTCAAACACATTCAAACAAAGCTAATTGAATCAAATGAAAGTCAAACACATTCAATCAAAGCTATTTGAATCAAATGAAAGTCAAATACATTCCACAAAGCTAATTGAATCAAATGAAAGTCAATCACATTCAAACAAAGCTATTTGAATCAAATGAAAGTCAAACACATTCAAACAAAGCTAATTGAATCATATGAAAGTCAAACACATTCAAACAAACCTAATAGAATCAAATGAAAATCAAACATATTCAATCAAAGCTATTTGAATCAAATGAAAGTCAAATACATTCTAAAAACTAATTGAATCAAATGAAAGTTAATCACATTCAAACAAAGCTATTTAAATCAAATGAAAGTCAAACACATTCGAACAAAGCTAATTGAATCAAATGAAAGTCAAACACGTTCAAACAATGCTTTCAAATCAAATGAAAGTCAAATATATTCTACAAAGCTAATTGAATGAAATGAAAGTCAAACACATTCAAACAAAGCTATTTGAATCAAATGAGAGTTAAATAAATTCAAACAAAGCTAATTTAATCAAATAAAAGTAAAATACATTCTACAAAGCTAATTGAATCAAATGAAAGTCAAACATATTCAAACAAAGCTATTTGAATCAAATGAAAGTCAAATACATTCTACAAACCTAATTGAGTCAAACACATTCAAACAAAGTTATTTGATTCAAATGAAAGTTAAATACATTCTACAAAGCTGAATTAAATGAAAGTCAAACATTCAAGCAAAGCTAAATGAATCAAATGAAAGTCAAACACTTTCAAACAAAGCTAATTAAATCATATGAAAGTCAAATATATTCTACAAAGCTAATTGAATCAAATGAAAGTCAATCACATTCAAACAAAGCTATTTGAATCAAATGAAAGTCAAATACATTCTACAAGCTATTTGAATCAAATGAAAGTCAAATACATTCTACAAAATATTTGAATCAAATGAGAGTCAAATACATTCAAACAAAGCAAATTAAATCAAATAAGAGTCGAATACATTCAACAAAGCTAATTAAATCAAATGATAGTTAAACACATTCAAACAAAGCTATTTGAATGAAATAAAAGTCATATACATTCTACAAAGCTAATTGAATCAAATGAAATTTACACATATTCAAACAAAGCTATTTGAATCAAATGAAAGTCAAACACATTCAATCAAAGCTATTGGAATCAAATGAAAGTCAAATACATTCTACAAACCTAATTTAATCAAATGAAAGTCAATCACATTCAAACAAAGCTATTTGAATCAAATGAAAGTAAAATACATTCTACAAAGCTATTTGAATCAAATGAAAGTCAAATACATTCTACAAAGCTATTTGAATCAAATGAGAGTCAAATACATTCAAACAAAGCAAATTAAATCAAATAAGAGTCGAATACATTCAACAAAGCTAATTGAATCAAATGATAGTGAAACACATTCAGACAAAGCTATTTGAATGAAATAAAAGTCATATATATTCTACAAAGCTAATTGAATCAAATGAAAGTCAAACATATTCAAACAAAGCTATTTGAATCAAATGAGAGTCATATACATTCTACAAAGCTAATTGAATAATATGAAAGTCAAACACATTCAAACAAAGCCTTTAAAATCAAATCAATGTCAAACACATTAAAAAAAAGCTTTTAATTTAAATGAAAGTCAAACACATTCAAACAAAGCTATATAAATCAAATGAAAGTGAAATGCATTCTACAAAGCTATATAAATCAAATGAAAGTGAAATGCATTCTACAAAGCAAATTGAATCAAATGAAATTCAAAAACATTCAAACAAAGCTATTTGAATCAAATGAAAGTCAAATTCATTGTACAAATCTAATTGAATGAAATGAAAGTCAAACATTCAAACAAAGCTATTTGAATCAAATGAAAGTCAAATTTCAAACAATGCTACTTGAATCAAATGAAAGTCAAATACATTCTACAAAGCTAATTGAATTAATGAAAGTCAAACACATTCAAACAAAGCTAAATGAATCAAATAAAGTTAAACACATTCAAACAAAGCTAATTGAATCATATGAAAGTCAAACACATTCAAACAAAGCTAATTGAATAAATGAAAGTCAAACACATTCAATCAAAGCTATTTGAATCAAATGAAAGTCAAATACATTCCACAAAGCTACTTGAATCAAATGAAAGTCAATCACATTCAAACAAAGCTATTGAATCAAATGAAAGTCAAACACATTCAAACAAAGCTATTTGAATCAAATGAAAGCAAATACAACAATTCAAACATTCAAGCTATTTGAATCAAATGAAAGTCAATACATTCTTCAAAGCTAATTGAATTAAATGAAAGTCAAACACATTCAAACAAAGCTAAATGAATCAAATAAAGTTAAACACATTTAAACAAAGCTAATTGAATCATATGAAAGTCAAACACATTCAAACAAAGCTAATTGAATCAAATGAAAGTCAAACACATTCAATCAAAGCTATTTGAATCAAATGAAAGTCAAATACTTCCACAAAGCTAATTGAATCAAATGAAAGTCAATCACATTCAAACAAAGCTATTTGAATCAAATGAAAGTCAAACACATTCAAACAAGCTAATTGAATCATATGAAAGTCAAACACATTCAAACAAACCTAATAGAATCAAATGAAAATCAAACATATTCAATCAAAGCTATTTGAATCAAATGAAAGTCAAATACATTCTACAAAACTAATTGAATCAAATGAAAGTTAATCACATTCAAACAAAGCTATTTAAATCAAATGAAAGTCAAACACATTCGAACAAAGCTAATTGAATCAAATGAAAGTCAAACACGTTCAAACAATGCTTTCAAATCAAATGAAAGTCAAATATATTCTACAAAGCTAATTGAATGAAATGAAAGTCAAACACATTCAAACAAAGCTATTTGAATCAAATGAAAGT